>NC_090175.1:29584233-29806733 GCF_024679245.1 Pseudorasbora parva
ACTCAATCTCCTCTCTGCTATTGAAAAGTGCTTCTCTTTTAACATGCTAAAGAGGCAGTAGAGGTAATCCTAACAGACCAATCTAGGCTGAAGCTGCGCATGCCCAGGGGCTCTGGCCAATCGTTTGCGCTGCGTAAAACTGTACTAACAGTTGGGCAAAGAGGGCAGCTATTCAGGATGGGGGGCTGATTTACCCCTTATTCATGTGGGGGGTATCGCTATTCAACTGCTAATGTAATGACATCTTCATTTCCACACACAGAAGGCAGTAGATGGCCCACTCGCGTGTGTGTGTGTGTGTGTGTGTGTGTGTGTGTGTGTGTGTGTGTGTGTGTGTGTGTGTGTGTGTGTGTGTGTGTGTGTGTGTGTGTGTGTGTGTGTGTGTGTGTGTGTGTAAACGAGTGACTGGGGGATGGAAAGGTAGAGAGAATTGAGCAGGTACAGATGTGGTTGAGGGATTGGTTATTTTACATTTATTTATATAGCAAGCTCTTTCATCCAAAGCAATTAAGTATATAGGGCAAACTGGAAGAATATATCTGGAAAATACAAGATTAAAACACACTTCTAATAGCTCAATATTCAACATTAGGCAAACATATGGTTTACATGAACTGCTTATGCTTTTACAACTTTCTGTAAGTCTGTGAATCATTGCATTTACTATTTTCTGTAAGTGATGCATTACTATGACACTCCGTTCTCATTTGAAAGCCCACACACAATCAGACTGCTTTCTGCTTTTTTCAGGCTTGAACCGATATTAAGTTACTTCTATTATTAGCTGAAATACATTCATGCAATTTTTTATTTTATTATATTAAGGTTAAGGGCCAGATTTACCAACAGTTTCTGTCAGTACAATGCTCTATTGGCATAAACAAAAATGACTATAAAGGTTTCGCGCAGTGAATAAGTGCTGAAAAGTTGTGGACAGTGTTGTTTTTGCAGCTGACCTTATTGCATATGCATTTGTAGGAGTTTCCCTTTCAGATGCAAAATTCATGGGAGGAGAGCATTTAAATGAATCACGCAAGGTTTCCACTGGTCAATTTACTTTGTTTGGCTATCTCCAGACCAAGCTCAATTTAAAATTGAACATTGGTCTGGGGAGTCTGCTGTGTATTTTCTACTGCACAAGAGGCGTAATAAACAAGCATTATTCAAATGACTCTGTACGCAATTGGTTTGTCCATCAACCGTTCTTCAACCAATTAGACCCCAAAAGGTGTGATTACCGAGCATAATTCAAATGACTGTATGCCATTGGATAGTTCTTCAACCAATCAGACCACAAGAGGCGTGATCAACGGGCAAAGACCCATCCCTTCTCTATCAGTCATCATGTTAATCCAACCAAAAACATGCCAGGTGGATAAGCCAGTCTGTGATTGGTTCCCCCAAAACTGTAACAGAAGCAGTAGAAATTAATGTACAGGTTTCCAGACTGAGTTGCAGGGCGAAATCAAATCGCCGGCAGATCAGGTTGGGTTTACTCAGCCTACAATTTACTGTTTTTTGCGCCATTATTTAACGCCCGCCAAAAAAGCATGCCTTAAACCATATGTAATTGGCGCCCGTCTTGGTATATTGTGTTGGTCGTTATGGAAATGCTCAGGCTGCGTCTACATTCTTTCATTTGCACGTCTTCAGTAGGTCACACGCAGAACTTTTCACTCCCATCTGCACTTTTACGGGATTATGCTTGCACAATAATTAGCCCTGTTAAATTAATCTGGCCATAAGTGTGTCATTCCTGCACCATGAACAGCACCAAACAAGACCACAACATTGTTTCAAACGGTTTTACTTTTTCAGACTGAAGTTCCACACCTTGCTTCCATCTGCCATTATCCAAGTCAAACAGGTCTTCCAAACTTACAACACTGGTTGAGACAATGGCTTTATAGACAGTCAAGTTCAGCTGCTAAAATAAAATTTGATTGCAATTGATTCTGAAGCTTTTTTTTACATAATACTTTGAACGTCTTGTGAGTTTGAATAGTTTTAAACTGAATTTTGCAGAAATTGTAACCAGAGGTATTCCTTTTCCCAATGTCAATGGATTTACATCTTAATTCAAATCACAATAAACCATCACGAGCCAAAATCTCAGAGTACATACTTCATGACATTCTGTATAGTATGAACGTATGTAGCATGAATGTAATCTGGAAAACTACATTTGCTGTCACAGTGATTTTACCTAGAAAAGACATGTTCTTGGATAAACATATTTTGTTGATTCTGGAACAACATTCTGGTCCGAAAAATTGAAAGGGATAGTTCACCCAAAAATGAAAATGTGATGTTTATCTACTTACCCCCAGGACATCCAAGACATAGGTTTGTTTGTTTCTTCAGTAGAACACAAATGAAGATTTTTAACTTAACACATGTTGCTTGTATAATGCACGTCAATGGGGTGTTTTTCTATAGAGCCACTATGAGAGTAAAGAACATGAATCCATTTGAATCCATATTAAATCATGTGGCTTCTGGCAACACATTGATGTCTTAATACATGAAACATATTTGTGCTAATTTTTTTACCTCATATCAGAATCTCATCTAAAATTCACATCGCCATTAGTTCCGTCAAAGAAGGTCAAAAACCAGGCATGATCATAGATATACACTCACCTAAAGGATTATTAGGAACACCTGTTCAATTTCTCATTAATGTACTTATCTAATCAACCAACCCATGGCAGTTGCTTCAATGCATTTAGGGGTGTGGTCCTGGTCAAAACAATCTCCTGAACTCCAAACTGAATGTCAGAATGGGAAAGAAAGGTGATAAACCATTTTGAGCATGGCATGGTTGTTGGTGCCAGATGGGCCGGTCTGACTATTTCACATTCTGCTCAGTTGCTGGGATTTTCACGCACAACCATTTCTAGGGTTAACAAAGAATGGTGTGAAAAGGGAAAAACATCCAGTATGCGGCAGTCCTGTGGGCGAAAATTCTTTGTTGATGCTAGAGGTCAGAGGAGAATGGGCCGACTGATTCAAGCTGATAGAAGAGCAACTTTGACTGAAATAACCACTCGTTGCAACCGAGGTATGCAGCAAAGCATTTGTGAAGCCATAACATGCACACCCTTGAGGCGGATGGGCTACAACAGCAGAAGACCCCACTGGATACCACTCATCTTCAACACAAATAGGAAAAAGAGGCTACAATTTGCACAAGCTCACCAAAATTGGACAGTTGAAGACTGGAAAAATGTTGCCTGGTCTGATGAGTTTCGATTTCTGTTGAGACATTCAGATGGTAGTCAGAATTTGGCATAAACAGAATGAGAACATGGATCCATCATGCCTTGTTACCACTGTGCAGGCTAGTGGTGGTGGTGTAATGGTGTGGGGGATGTTTTCTTGGCACACTTTACACCCCTTAGTGGCAATTGGGCATCATTTAAATGCAACAGCCTACCTGAGCATTGTTTCTGACCATGTCCATCCCTTTATGACCACCATGTACCCATCCTCTGATGGCTACTTCCAGCAGGCTAATGCACCATGTCACAAAGCTTGAATCATTTCAAATTGGTTTCTTGAACATGACAAAGAGTTCACAGTACTAAAATGGCCCCCACAGCCACCAGATATTTTCCCAATAGAGCATCTTTGGGATGTTGTGGAACGGGAGATTTGTACCCTGGATGTGCATCCCACAAATCTCCATCAACTGCAAAATGCTATCCTATCAATATGGGCCTATCAAAATGTATTAATTAGGTCATATTTAATTCTAGAAACTATCCAAATCAAACTAGCCAAATCAAATTTTGTTGCAATATTGACCTGTTTAACACTGTGAAGCTGCTTTGAAACAATCGCCATTGTAAAAGCGCTATATAAATAAAGTTGATTGATTGATTGATTGATTTCTGTACTAAATAACTTACGATGTTATTTGAAACCTTTTTGTAAGACGTAAGTTCACAAACAGTGCGAGTGAATCACCGCGTGCACGCGCTCTCTCTCTTTCGCTCAGTGCTCAAATGTCTTTACATCACTGCATCTCATCTGCAACTAAAATCGAGATGCACAGTTGACACAGGATTTGCCACTTGCACAATCGAGGCAGTGTCGCATCGTCACTAAAGTTTATCATTTGCATTTAATTTTAAGTCTTGCCAGTGTTCTCTCGGCACTCGCGCGCTCTCCAAGAGACTGTGATCTCACACACACACTTGACACACACACAGCCCATCTCACAAAAATTTTGCGGGTACAAATTGCTCTGCAATGGTCAAATACACATAAAAACGTATATACTAAATTACCATTTTGAATGCACATAAACCACGTCGTGACTCGCGAGTTAACGCTAACATTTGAGTAACTGCATAACCATGTATTCGCTCTTAAAGTGAAAGCAGTCGAATAAACTGCTGCTGTCTTTGAGTTTCTCTTTGTCTTGTTGTTTGATTAACCTTAATGACATTGCCACTCACTGATCTTGAATAGCTAACTTTTGCAACTTTTTAAGGACAATTTTTTTTTTTTTTTTTTTTTGGTCATGAAGGATTAATCTAATTTATTCAGGGAAGACCAATATAAATTTACATTTGATTCTTTAATACATGTCTATATTATTTCTTACCTCAATACTAATGTCAGACCTACCTGAAAAAAATGTCTTTAAAAACAAAAATGCACTGCATAATCAAAGATTTAGGTGAGATAATATATAACAAGAGTCACCTACAGTCCCTGACAAAAGTCTTGTCGCTTGTGTACAAATTGACCTAAAGTGCCGCTGAAATATATTTCTAATCAAGATTTTTTTTTACAAGAAATGGCTAATTTTAATCCCACCAGCTTTTGTGATAATGTTTCAGTGAAAAACTAAACTTTCTAACACCAATGAATTAATTAAAAGTCAGGTTAATATCAGGTATTTCTAGAAAATAGATAAGCGACAAGACTTTTGTCAGGGACTGTATAAGGGGGGAATTCCCCCATTTTCAGAAACAATAAATTCCCTGATTTGTTTGTTAAATTCCTTATAAATAATTATATATGATAAAAAGAAGGCTTTCAAAAAGTATTCTAATAATCACAGCTTGGTAAAGCCCATTGAGTCAATTTTTGCAAAGACATAAGTGTTGTCACCTTGTCACATGAGCTTCACCTGTGACTAAGAATGGATCAATTAGGTCTCAAGTGTGTATAAAAAGAACCCCAGTGCACTAGACCTTCACATCAACTGCAACTAGACCTCTGCAAACATGCCTAAGATTCACCCAGAGACTAAAGTTTTGATTATCAAGAGGCTGAAGACCAGATCCACTGCTGATGTGGCAGACACCTTCAATGTGTCTCAGCGTCAAGTACAGAGGATTAAAAAAAATATTTGAAGAGACTGGAGACGTTTTTGACAAGTCCAGGTCAGGCAGACCCCGCAAGACAACTGCTCGAGAGGACCGTTTGTTGGCTCGAAAATCCAAGGCCAGCCCATTTTCCACTGCAGCAGAGCTCCACGAGACCTGGTCACCTGAAGTCCCTGTGTCAACCAGAACAGTTTGTCGGATTCTGTCTTGAAATGGCCTCCATGGTCGAATCAGTGCCCAGAAGCCAGCACTAAACAAAAGACAATTGAAAAACCGTGTGGCATTTGCCAAGGCCCACAGCCTGCTAAAAGGATGGATGCTGGAAAAGTGGCAGACGGTGGATTTTTCAGATGAATCTTCTGTTGAATTACATCACAGTCGCCGCAAATATTGCAGGAGACCTACTGGTGCCCGAATGGATCCGAGATTCACCCAGAAAACAGTGAAGTTTGGTGGCGGAAAAATCATGGTCTGGGTTGACATCCAGTATGGGGGTGTGCGAGAGATCTGCAGGGTGGAAGGCAACATCAATAGTCTAAAATACCAAGAAATCCTAGCTACCTCTTATATTCCCAACCATAAAAGAGGCCAAATTCTGCAGCAGGACGGTGCTCCATCGCATACTTCCATCTCCACATCAAAGTTCCTCAAGGCGAAGAAGATCAAGATGCTCCAGGATTGGCCAGCCCAGTCACCAGACATGAACATCATTGAGCATATGTGGGGTAGGATGAAAGAGGACACATGGAAGACGAAACCAAAGAATATTGATGAACTCTGGGAGGCATGCAAGACTGCTTTCTTAGCCATTCCTGATGACTTTATCAATAAATTGTATGAATCCTTGCCAAACCGCATAGATGCAGTCCTTCAAGCTCATGGAAGTCATACAAGATATTAAATTTGGATCTCACAGCACCACAACTTAAATTTCTGACATATATTTGTATTTGCAGTAAATTTGTTCAATTTCTGTATAGGCGACAAAACTTTTGTGTTGCCAAAATTTGACCTTTCTGTCTTGATTAAATGATAAATATTTTTTCTGTGAAAATTATTTATTTCAGTGCATTAAACATCATTTGGGAGGGTTTTAGCTTTTCATATGAGCTATTTCTAACACCAATGAATTAATTAAAAGTCAGGTTAATATCAGGTATTTCTAGAAAATAGATAAGCGACAAGACTTTTGTCAGGGACTGTATAAGGGGGGAATTCCCCCATTTTCAGAAACAATAATTTCCCTGATTTGTTTGTTAAATTCCTTATAAATAATTCTATATGATAAAAAGAAGGCTTCAAATAGGTCGGTATCTGTGATCAGATAAGCAGATACTGCTTCCTGTGATCGGCGATCGGCTCCAAAAATCCTGATCAGAGAACCCTTATTATTTAGGAACGATGGCATTGGCATACAGTAGTTTACATTATTTTATTTTTTGGATTTGATGTAGTTGGTTCCTCAACTACATCAGATGTCCATAATAATAACAGGGAAAAAAAACAGTTTTGTCCTTTGTGGCATTAGCCAGTTTTGGTGTCACACGTTTTACATATAGCTGCCAATTATTAAATGTAATCAGTGTTTTAAGAGGCTACATCCCATTAACTGATGTGTGTTGGTCTGCCTAACCCCTCTTTGTTTGGAATAATTTTATGTTACTCTGTCTTATTTGCGAAAGATGGCCTACAGTAGCCTTAAGTTCTCTCATTTTCTAAAATAAACACTTGGTGGTTCTTCAAGATCTTAAATCTAGCCTATTTCTACAGGGTTTTTAAATTTAGAGTTATATTCATTTCTACAAATGGTGCAAACTCTGCAAGATTAAAGATAAAAGATTCCCATTCCCCTGCCATTCTGTTATCGGCAATCAGCAGTTAGTCCACGGTTCAATACATTACATACCTTGGTTTTCAACCACGGTTTTTCAGTTCGGTATGTTTTTTTTTGCTATTCTTTCTTAGGCGACAGGAACAGAAAAAGGTTAAGTAGAAAATGTTTTTATTGCAATAATCTTTCTTTATTTTACTTAAAAGACTTGAAAACCCTTGCTTAAACTTAAAACTTTACTTTAAAAAACCCTTGTACACATTCCCAGTGTATTGAATATTATAAAATAAATATTTATAAAGATTTACAGTGGTAGAGATGTACAGTAGCATTTAAGTATGAATTTGAATGAATTAATGTAGGCTAAAATTAAAACTACAGTCTTCAGTATACAACATTGATTAAAAGCTACTGTATAAAAGGTATTTTGTTTTTTTATTAAAATCATTTTAGAGGTGAACTGTCCCTTTAAGGACAGCGTGTGTTAAGTAGGCTGCTGCTGTCAATTGAAGACCTGCTCACATCTCATATATTTAGATGCACAAGATTTTACTTTCACTTTAGACATATCCGACTGTGTTTATATGTTAACCTTGTGTGTATTTGACAGTATTAGTGCTGTAAGACTGTCCAGTAATGTGTGTTTGACAGACGTTTAGTTCGCGCACTAGTTCGCAGTGCAAGTGCATGCATTGAACTGTCCATGCCTTGCCGGTTAAACATAAGCACGCAAATTAAATGTTTAACCAGCAAGGCTTTAAAATGCAGCTAAACACCAATCCACACTCACGTGCATATGTTTGCCAATCCGGCAAACATATGCGAGCTCTCTCTCGCACGACGATGAACTGAAAACACCAATAAACAAGTAAGCTGCATTTTATCAATCTCCATTTGAGATGTTCTGCTTAAAGTGTGTCATTCAGCCTACATTTTAGACTTGTATTTTTTCGTCAACGATATTGCATGTTACCATACTTCAGTTCTCAAAAATATAAATATATAACTTATATGTTTACAAAATGAATAGCCTTGTCAAATGACTATCATTTTAACTTACATGGTAGAAAAGGTGATGTTTGCTAAAAGGATCGCGTGAACGATCTAAGCAAAGTATCTACGGTTGTATATAATAATACAAAATAATACTACCCTTTGTCATTAGTCACACTATTTAGTTTTGTATAGTACTTGGTGTTTCCTATTGTTACTGTACTAGCATCTTGCTTTATCTAGACAATGCTGTCTCTCTAAGAAACTTTCAATTTAATCAGAAATTGTTTAAACAGTCAATAAGTGGATAAATCGCTACTTACTACTTGCAGGAATTCAGTTGTAATTGCCACTTTCTTCAGATTAAGACGCTGAGCAAAGCTTGCTTTAAATGGGCTGAACAAACGAACGATCTTGAATTAAATTGTTGTGATATCGGATTATAAACATCAACCATGGCCGTTGACATTTTTTATCTGTGGGAAGGGTAGAAAAGTCTCCTGCACAGCCTGGAACATGAAGTGTGTCCATGCGAGCAGCTTGTTCTGATGATTCGCTCCGTCATTTCCGCCTCACAATGACCATGATTGGACAGATGCAAATGTTGGGGGCGTGCATATAAATGATCCCCAATGCTTGCATCACGGTTGGGTTTATGTTGAGAAGCACTTTTTTTTCTGTGGTGTTTTGGATTTACGAGATTTACATAAGAAGTAGGAGGCAATGATGTTTGAGACTCACAGTAAGTGATGTCCATGTACTGAACTCTTATTATTTCACCATGGCAAGGTTAATTAAATTTTTTATTCTAGGGCACCTTTTAATATGGATTTGTGTTTATTACACTCATAGAAAAACACCCCAATGACATGCATTATACGAGTAACGGTTGGAGTTAAAAATCTTAATTTTTGTTCTAGTGAAGAAACAAACACACCTACATATTGGATGCCCTGGAGGTAAGCAGATAAACATAACATTTTCATTTTTGGGTGAACCATCCCTTTTAACCTCTACCCCTAAACTTAAGCTTACCCATAACTTATCCCTAAAATTAGAATGAAATTACAGGTGAATAACACTAAATTAGAAGCACCTAACCCTGGTTGTAAGCCTAAACTTGACATAAACTAAAAACGTCTCCCTAAAATCTGATTGGTTGATTTGAATGTTGTTCAAGAATCAACAAAGCAGTTGATTCAGGAACATGTTGTAGTTAGTGCCAACATGACGGATGTAGGGTTAAGCTAATTTCATTCACTGTCATGTGAGTTAGATAGTATCCACAGGATCTGCACTTCAGAAACTTGCCAGAAGAAGCAGGTCATCCGGCTAATTTTTGCCTACTGATTTACGAATACTGTGAATTTCTATCACATACTGTTTTTCATCCACTATAAAGTAGCAAAGTATGCATATTCGGATGCAAACTCATTTCTCTTTGGAAAAATTCCTCAAAATCTGCATAATTTAACAATTTCCTTAAAGAAAAATAGCGGGTAAAATGTTTTGCAATGTCACAATTCATTCCAGCCCAATTCCATTCGGGCTGCTAGTAACGCAAAAAAAAAATCAAACATTTCAACTTGCATTTAGGGAGAGTTTTGTATTAACGTCCCAATTATAATGAAGACGGCCTGGGGAATGTAGTCTTGTGGAGCATATGCGTTTGAATTTTTCTGAATTCTACTAATGTCTGAGATACAACCCACAACAGAGAAATCCTAAAAAGAAAACAGCGTCTCAATCTGCGTTGCTAGGCAGATATTCCTTGATGTAGATTTAAAAAACAGGGGTTTGTGATTTATTCGCCGCAGGATAACAGCCAAATTGAAAGGTGTCCTCTACACCAATGCCGTCGACAAAACCTTGAAGAGACATGAAACAAATCTGAGCTGATTCGGGCCCCTGACCGCTTAATATTTAACCCTTATTTTGACATTCCTGATGAATTTTTAACAGGCTCTGTTGATTAACAGTAGGACGTTCTGCCGAAAGCCTTTAAAACTGCACCAGAAAAAGCTCATTTATTTTAGATTTTTAGCTAAAAAATTTATCTACAACTACTTCTAGGCAACCTATCAACGTGAGTCCGCCGTTGCTGTGACGACGCCCCGTGTGTGTTTCCCTCCTGCCTGAATGTGATTTATATCAAAGGAGCTCTTGCAAGCTCATCAGCGCAGCTGCCGGAAACTCTGCCTGGAGAGTCTCACGTTTTAAACTACACAGCAGAGGGTAAGAGACACAAACACAGGTGACGCGCGCACCAGAAACGTGCGTATGGCACAATAAATAACCAGGGCTGACTATTGTGGACAAAAAGAAACAGAGAAAAAGAAGAGAACCAGAGAGGCGTGTCATCTTCCCTCATCTCTATTCTCAAATTCTGTCTGTTCTGCTTTTCTCTGTTCTACGGCGCAGCAAAACTCGACAAAAAGAAGAAATCTGGAATCCTAAAAAAGCAAAAATATCTAGATCAAAACCAGAGAGTGACGGCCCCATGCGAACTCTCTCAGTGTGTTTGAGGCCTGCCATGACACGAAGCATGTCCTTATTTAGTCATAATCGATTGAAGGGTTAAAAAAAGATGGTAGCTTCTGAGTTTAGTTGCCATGGCAACACTGGGGCACAGTTGGAGGTTGGCACATGCAGTTGTCCGCAGCGAAGCACTTTGCTCAATTATTTTGAGGCACAGGGGTTTAAAGGGATAGTTCACCCAAAAAATGAAATTCTATTTAACGTTTTCAAATCGCAATGTTGCTTCAAATTGTATTACTTTCTTCAGTGGAACAGGAAGGGAATCTTTCTTGAATAATATACAGGTACTTTTTCATGTTATTACAAAAAAACAGGGGGTGGAGCTTTCAAACTTCAAAAACAATTATGGGACGCGCAATTCGTCCCATAAAATTAGTACACTTGGTTTGTGCGTTATATATAAAAGTCTTGTCTTTAAAAAATGTTTGCATTAAGTTTAACAGTCTAAAAATCTTGACATTCCTCTAAGCTAAGGTTTCATGAGAGAAGTAGCTATACTCTATTCTTGAACAAAACATTCTTTTTAGTCAAATTTTTTTAATTCAATTTATTTGAATCAAAAACCCAATGTAAATTATTTACATCATGAATCTGAAAAATTCACATTGTTCATTTACATATAATACTGACACTGAACAATACAAATTTGTTTGAAAATGTATCTTAACATCTCTCTGGAGAGGAAGAATATCGCAAAACTACTATTTCAATTTTGGTCTTCACACAAAGCTGAATTCAAAATGTTTTATCATGTCATGTGGACCAATTTGGACCAGTTGGACCAATTTTATGGTGCTTTTTGCATCTTCTTTTAATGTTTTTGCATGGGAAAATTCATCAGGATAGTCTTCCCATACAAGTTTCATAGATGAAAGCAAGTCATGTGGCTTAATATTTCAGTTAGGACTATTGAATATCAACCACCAAAAGTTTGTGGTCAGTATGCTTTTTGTTTTTTTAAATGAAATTATTACTTAATTATTCACATAGGAAGCATTATATTAATCAAAACTGACAGTAAAAACTTTCACATTGTTAAAATGTTAATTTTTTAATAATTATTTATGATGATTATGATAATTATTTATAATTTTTTTAATAATAACGTTCTATTAAATCAAAGAATACTAAAAAAGCAACACAATGTCAACGTTTTATTATAAAAATAAAAACATGTTTCTAAAATGTATGTGTATTACGATATTACGAATTGTATTTTTAACTATCATTCTAAGAAACAGAGCACTGTACTTCAAAAACAATAATGAATCTGGGAATGAATGGGAAATGAATGGGAAAGAATGTGGAACTGAACCTCTTTATCAAATGACCCTTTTGGCCTTTCTGCCTTTATTTGGGTTGCAAATAATCTTCTCACCTCAGAACTCACACCTTTAATTAAATTACTACTGGGGGGTCCGAGCTGTTAATTACAAAAACTGTGTGTGTGTGTGTGTGTGTGTGTGTGTGTGTGTGTGTGTGTGTGTGTGTGTGTGTGTGTGTGTGTGTGTGTGTGTGTGTGTGTGTGTGTGTGTGTGTGGGAGGGACACTGGCTGACGTGGAACAATAAGTGGAGGGGCTACTCTGCCCCCAACTCATTTAAATATTCAACTATCCACTTCTCTTTTCTTTAACTAAACACTTTTCTTTAAGGAAAAAGGCAGACTCACTAGTCTTTTGGCAAACTCCTTATTTTCAGACAGGAATCCATAGCCAGGATGAACCTATGAAAGAGACAAACAGCTTTTAGAAAATTATTTACCTTTACACATTCAAAGTATTTGTGTTACCCAGGTGACATTTTACAGCATCGCATCATTCAGTAATGTATATACATAATAGCATTGACCAGTTCACCATGTTAATAATACCGTATATGACCTTGTTTATACCAACACGGATTAAGCTCCAACTGGGCTAAAGTTCCCCGTGTTTTACCTTACACACACACATACACACACACTCTCACACACACACACACACACAGAGACTCACAGCTTGAGCTCCAGTCTGCTTGATGGCATTCAAGATAGCATCCATGTTCAGGTAACTTTTACTGGTAGGGGCAGGACCGACACACACAGCTTCATCAGCCATCTTCACATGAACCTAAAGGAATAAAAAATTAAAAAAAGGAAAATATGAGAGCAATTTCATTTATTTATTTTTCTCATTTGTTGTTGGAAATACAGGTTAACCTGTGTTTTCTCTTGAAATTCTGTTACTTTTAACCTCCTTTAGGCCCATGAACAGACCTGCAGAAGTGCTGACAGTCTCATGTGTTGTGAAATATGCATACAAAATTACATACAAAACTGTGGAATGTATGTACAAAATTATGTTTGTAATGTTCGCAGGTGTTGTACATTTTCATCAGTTCATGCATGTTCAGTTTGCTGGAAATCGAACCTATGATCTTGGCTAATGCCATGCTAAACTAAAAGCAAAAAGTGTGCATGTGTGTGTGTGTGTGTGTGTGTGTGTGTGTGTGTGTGTGTGTGTGTGTGTGTGTGTGTGTGTGTGTGTGTGTGTGTGTTGGGGTTAAGTGCTTTTCCAAAGACATGTTAACTTTTTGAAATGTAAAAAGATTACAAATTAAATTATAATAATAAAATTATAATTATAATATAATTTATGGAAAAACTAGCTTTATAAGTCACGCTCAAGGTTTTTTATTTTTTAAATGTTTGAAAAATATTAATGTAGCGTTTTGCTGTAGGTTTTTTTTTTTTTTTTTTCAGTTTTCTTTTTCATAGTCTGATGTTTGATGAATTGTTTGTCATACCGATGTTTTGAAGCTAATACTAGGCATTTTAAACACACTCACTTTCAGTTCTGTTAATGCCAGTGTGTTCATCACAAACAGATTGTCTGTGTGGCCAAGATGTCGTCACACGCGGTGTGAAGCAACGGTGACAGGGAACTGATTGAGTGACAGACCTCACAATGGGGAAGCATTAATATTGACAACTGCATCAACAGGGAAGGCTTGGAAAAGGCTCGCTAGCCAACTGCTGCTCTCTACTAATGTTCTCCACACATGTGTAAAAAGAGAGACGAAAAGTGGTTTTCCCTCACATTCAACAGAGGTGGAGGAGCTCGCTCAAAGATCCAGCATAGATGCAAGATGCTAAAGTGAGCACAAAACACTGAAGCAGCACATACGAAGCGCTAACTCTGACTTTAGCACTTAGTATGCATGTTCTGCTTTCTGTACCATCTTATAGCTAAATATATAAATTATTTGTGTTTACTTAATCGAAATCTTAAATTAAAATGTTAAAAAAACTGACCGGTCTTGGTTAAATATCTGAATCTGACAGACAAATCTCTAGACATGTTTTTATTGTCAATGAGTTTAATGAGCATTCTGCCTGAGTCTTTTAAAGCGGAGCAAAACTTGACGGCCTCCCACCATTTGTTTCAGGAGCCCAATAAACGTATTTTTCTGTCAGCACCTACCCTGTTAAGCAGGGGGGGGGGGGGGGGCGTGAGATAGCCTGTGGGTCCAGTTACAATTACTTTTAATGAAACACTTTAATGTCAACACCAAATTACTAAGCCCATTTATTGTTATAATATAGTGTTATAGAAAATCACATCAGGAGGAGTAAAAAAAAAGTATAGTAAAACATATAATAAAGGTTGAAAGAAAGAACTCCTAGAATTAGGAAAATGTTTGTAAAATATTTGAACATCAATGCTGGGGTCAGTATATGGACTTCTAATGTCAATTTGTTCCCCCACACAGAGTCCAGATTATCCCCCACTGCTCTGTTTAAACATCTTCATTTAGATGCTCTTTGGAGGCTGCAAATCAAATGCAAAAGATCCCCACCTCTAACCCCCCATCATTCCCCCAATCCAGCACAGAACACAGCAGGGGAACCGAGCACAGTTTAAAACACTGCCTCTATCAAACTCTCATGCATATGGAATAGGAGGGGGAGAAAACTGACAGCTATCAATCATGGCAACAGAGGATTACTCTCCATGAAAAGATAAAGGTGAGAGGAGCAAAAGCTTTGGTTTATCTTGCAATGCTTGTAAAAGTCTAGTGGGGTAATTTAGATATTAGCACCAGACTGCATCCAGACGACTAACCTGCTTCAGCAAATCTATTTATTCAACTCATGTACTGTATATACGGGCAGTTACATTAGTACTCTTCCTTTATATTTGGAAGGCCAAAAAAGATCTGCAAAGTGAAAATGCATCCATTTGGAATAGTTCTCATTTAATACATTTTCAATAATAAATAATACTGTCAGGATACGAATTTGAGCAAGGAATACAAATTCTGGCATTGTTTCTTCATACTGATGTCATTCCAAACCTGTTGCTTTCTTCTGTGGAACATAAAAGAAGATATTTTGAGAAATGTCTGTTTTTTTTAATGTTAAACCAACATTCCTCAAAATAACTCACATTGTGTTCCACAGAGAAAAGAAGGTCATGTTTGTAGCGACATGAGGGTATGTATGCAAGCATATCTATCTATCTATCTATCTATCTATCTATCTATCTATCTATCTATCTATCTATCTATCTATCTATCTATCTATCTATCTATCTATCTATCTATCTATCTATCTAGTCCAGTCAAGTCAACTTTATTTATATAGCACTTTTTAAAATGCCAACTGTTTCAAAGCAGCTTCACAGTGTTAAAAACGAAAACAGAATTTTCGCAACAGAATTTGATTCGGCTGTACAGTCACTCCGGAGAAAAAGGTGATGTCATCAGCTCATTTCAATTATCATACAGTGACAATGTGGGCAGATCAGTAATTTAGTTTATATAGTTAATTTAGTTACTAATTAGATTCATTTGGATATTTTTCTTGAAAATGTGAGTCCCCAGCTGAGCAAGCTAAAGGTGAAAGTGGCAAGGAACCAAAACTCCATCAGGGCATGAAGGAGAAAAATAAACCTTGGGAGAAACCAGACTCAGTCGGGGTGCCAGTTCTCCTCTGGCCAATAAACAAACAGCGTATTATTATTATCTTGGCTACTTTACAGGTCAAAAGTCATATTAGATCGGAATATTCGAAGGATTGGAGGCAACACGCTGGAGACGGGTTTATTGAGGATGACATTGATTAAAAAATTATTAAATAGGAATATTCAAAAGATCCGAGTCATCATACCGTAGACGAGTTTATTGAGGATGATGTGTCGATTAAGAAATTATTAAATAGGGATCTATCTAGCTATCTAGGATTTATTTGTTTAAATATGTCAAAATCTTAAAACTTGATTTCAAAAGTTGGTTTGAATGCCTTTCGGTTTTTATGCCATTCCAGAACCAAAGGTCATTTTCAAGCCACTTGCCACATGTCACTTTCAAGTCACTGTGGCTCTTTTACCAACATCATAAATGACTTGCGTCTCAGAGCGTGCAGACAAAACGTAATAAACGCCGTCATGTTACCTTGCGTTCAGACACGTGGTGTTTTAAGGGAATTAAACCAAATAATCATTTTACAGACTTTGGCTGAGGTATTCCAGAATGATCAAACCAACATTTGAGAGGCTGTGCATTGAAATTGGTCCACTGGTTTGTCCAGTTATCCAATCAAATCAACAACAACAACAAAAAAATGTATGCGCATCTTGGGGTTTCCATCCAGTGTTTTTTTTTTTAATGCGATATTACAAAATGCGCATAAAATAGGTGGATGTAATAGTGTCTATAAGTAGGGCACTTTATATATTAGTTCCCCTCACCGCACTAGAGTCCACATCACTATGAACTGCAACTGTCTTGATGCCCATCTTCTTACACGTTTTAATCACCTATGAACAGAAATAAAGAGAATTAAGACATTTGACTGCACATAAATGTGAATGTTTATATTTCTTTAAAGTAGTAAAACTGCTCTGAAAGTTACTTTAACTTCATGTAAACAGTTATACATGTCAGATTTTTGATTTCAAATAAAAATGACCTAAAGACACATGTAATGTTTTGCCATAAACACACTGAAAAGAACCTTCCTGGTGAAGAACACGCTTACCCTGCAGGCGATCTCGCCTCTGTTTGCAATGAGGATTTTATCAAAGGTCTGTGGAAAGGAAAAGGGAACAGGGCGATTAAGATATTTGTTTTGTCAACACTTCATTTGTCCACAGTGTGTGTGTGCTCTAACGCCGACTAAAGCTCATTTAGCTGTAAGTGAAAGCTCTTCAACACAACACACAATGCTTTTTTAGATGACAAGAAAGAGAAGAGATAAAAATCTTAGATTGAGATCTAACATAATTAAACAGCTACAGCAAGTCCAACAACTTTAGCCATGTCCAGACCATAAATACTAAATTACTTCTATTTCATGAAGTGAACATTTACTATTAAACATTCAAGTTCTAATGGGGAGATCTAGATGATTTTGAGTGTCAATGTGGGTTAGTGTTAGTGTGCCTTAAAGATCAAAGCATGAGGCTTTGCTAATGTTGTCTGCCACATGTAAACAATTTATGGAAAAACTGAAGGAAGTGTCTGCCCATAAACCATGTGTCAAGATGAGCCTTGGGCAACGTGTCTCCCAAGAACACATTCCTAAACTCAAAGCATATTTCCTCATTTGCTCATATCGCTACACCCCCAATCCATTAAACCACAACACACACAAACACACAAACACAAACACACACCCTCTAGGCAAAGGTTGATTTTTGGAGAATAGCACATCAAAGCTACATGGATGCAACAGGATTTTGGGAGTATAGAGATGCAAAGAGAATTTTGAGCCATATACACAAGGTGTTTCTCAAAATAACCGATGCATCTTAGTTTCCTCCACAAATACGTATGTAGATACTTCATTTGACTGTTCCAAAGGTTATCACTCTCACTATTTTCAGCGAAAATGCTACATTTCAATTTTAAAGGGAAAAGTGAAAAATGCCATGGTAAAAACCTGGTTAATGGCAAGGTCCCTTACTCTGTATGGCAAAATACTTTCTAAGAGATCTAATGGGATATTTTTACGTAATTTTACAGTAAAATACTGTTAATGTAGAACAAATCATCTTACAGTGTAATCATAGTCAAAAACTAAATTGATATTCCCAGAATTCTCTTTCTGACAGCTCACATGTGGTGTTTTTCAGTGAAATAACCATTTCTTTTTCGTTTTTTCTTATCCGATATGTGCATTACATCTCATCTTATCAAACGAATGCTTCTTGCATTATTTAAGCGTTATGCACGTTACCTTTATGGTGTTTTTGTCTTGGCGTACGAACTTGTGCACTTTTAATATAAATGTATTTAACTCCGCTTGGGGGAAAGCTCCTTGTGATGAACTTGGATTCATCATGTGGCTTTCTCTTTAGCATCAGTGTTTTAATGCGGTTGTCAGTAGAAGTATTATAAAGGTTAAAATAAACTGTAACTATAACAATATTTACAATAGCTTCAACCAATAATCAATATTATTATTATTTGTCATATGCAGAAATATCTAACAATAATGATAAATTAAATCCTGTGAAAATAGGGGTAACACTTTATTTTAGTGTCCGTTACAAAAGTTACAAGTAGTTACTATTGTAATAACAATAAATTGTGCATAATTACATGCAACTAACCCTATAAGTACATGTTGTTAATTAGTATTCTCAGTACTTAAGTGTATAATAAATTGTACACATACACCCAACCATAAATTAAAATCTAAGCAAATTACCTTCTAAAGTTTACAGATATAAATATTCATACACGTGAATAACTAGGTTGCAAATGCACAGTCAACTTGCTCTCAAACCAGCTTTGATCGCCACTACTATGGTTACAACACATAGATATGAATCCCTCACTTCTCTATCCTGTCATCAACGACATAAAAAAGTGGTGTGACCCGTCCACCTTCAGAGTTTGACTGGGAATCTATCACAGTCTGACAAGCAACAATTGTATAAAACTGTAAAACAGCAACATGTGCACATGCAAGGACGAAAGGAAATAAGGACTCACAATTAAAGAAACGAGAAGCATCCATGAATTCAAAACACTTCCTTCTTACCTTCTCATTTGTGTCATTTACTGTAGAGTATCTGCAGATTATAACACCACACCTCTGCTTAAGACAGACATGCTAAAAGACAGAGAGAGATGTGCTGTCAATGAATGGAACTGTTTATTCCAGATGCCCAAACCTTTGATTTGTCATGTCATTCCATATCACAAAAAACAACAACATGCCACTGAAGCATATCTTCATTTAAACATTTTTTTATTAAAATATAAGTCAATATAAGTGAATTTGATTATAGTACCAGTCAAAAGTTATTTTGTTTTTTAAAGAAGTATTTTATGCTCATCAAGCCTGCATTTATTTGATCAAAAATACAGAAAAAAGCATTATCATTAACATCATTATTAATAATACTAATACAATTTTAAAATAATGGTCAATTTTAATATAAAATTAATTTTGTGATGCAAATCGGATTTTCATCATCATTACTTCAGTGTCATATGATCCTTCATTCTAATATGCTGATTTATTATTAATTTATGACAACACTTTTTTTCAAGATTCTTTGATGAATAATTCATTTAAAATAGAAATCTTGTGTAACACACTACCATTCAAAAGGGTTTTTTAATACTTTTATTCAGCAAGCATGTGTTAAATTTATTTTAAAAATTATAGTAAAGATTTTTATTGTTAGAAAAGGTTTCTATTTTAAAATAAAAGCTTTTATTTCTTTCTTTTTTTCATCAAAGAATCCTGAAAAAAAAAAGTTTCACAGGTTCCAAAACAAAATTAGGGCTGTGCAATATATCGAACTATCGCAATATGCATATCGCAACGCCATGCAATATCTTAATGATTTAAATAGGCTACTTTAACATTGTGAAAAGTGTACGTTTTAGGTCAACGCATAGAGCAGAGAATAGACTGGGCACACGACTTTTACTTATGTGATTTGCTTGATGAGAGTTAATAAGAGTTATTAAATGCAATCATTTGCGCAAAACAATAACTTGCAGTCTCGCAAAACACACACACACATACCGAAACGTTTAACGATTTGTGACATAAATGTTTGCTAAAACACTGCTGGTCCTTTCAGAAGTTGTAGCGATGCTTTCTTTTCCGATAAAGAATGTGAAACACAAATAGTTTCATTCTCAGTTTTTACATTTTTACAAAAATATAATTTAAATAGTTTCACACACTAATTGCAATATCGTATCGCATATCGCATTATTTAACAAGATATTGCATATCGCATATTTCTTCAATATCGCACAGCCCTAAAGAAAATATTAAGCAGCACAAACGTTTCCAAAATGTATAATAACTGAGAATCAAATCAGCATATTATAATTATTTCTGAAGGATCATGTGACAATGAAGACTGGAGTAATGGCTGATGAAAATTCAGCTTTGCATCACAGAAATAAATGATATTTTAAAAGTATATTAAAACAGAAAACCATTATTTCAAATTGTAGCAATATTTCACAATATTAGTTTGTATCAAATAAACACAGGCTTGATGAGCATAAGAGACTTCTTTCAAAAACATTAAAATAGTAATGTTTCCAAACATTTGATTAGCCCTCTATCTACCTATCTATCTACCTATCTATCTATCTATCTATCTATCTATCATATTGCATGCTGAAATAGTTGGATATAATACAGCATTTATTTTCAGTCCACAGCCAGCGCTCAATCATGTTTCATTTTTAGCTCTCATGATAAAGGGTTTAGGCACCTCTGGTTTATAGAAGTTAATTAATAACAAGTGCATCGAATTGACTTAAAAAAAATAGTATGATTGTTAACTCTATGTGTTCAATGACAAATAATATTTTAGTCAAATTACATGTTTGTTGTAAAGAAGTGCTCAGTTTCCCTATACATTATTAGGCACAGATGAATTAGCAAGCGAAAACACATTTTGACATTGACATTCACTGTCATCATTAGTGATAAAGACATTTGGTTGTTTTTCTCTGCAACGACAATAATGAAGAACACACAATATTCTTATAAGGAGAAAGCGATGTTTCATAAATAAAACTTTTCAGTTAAGTTACCAATCAATTAAACTGTCCGTGTATTGTGAGTCGACTCAAGTCAAGTGAACATTCTTGCTGATCTCTAAGACAAGCCTAGGGCGCTTAGTCAGATAACGTTGCCGTGCTTTATACATCATTCTAACAAATCGTCAGATTCGTTATACGGGTTGTTGTCCGACACGCAGCGATTTCAGATAACAAACGCTCACCTTAACAGCATGCAAAACTCTTTGAAAGCCTGCAGCGGTTCTGTAAGACGCCATGATAGTCGAAGCTGCTTGAGAGCAGAGCGGCGCGCTCTTACGACGTAACAGACAGGATTTGGGGGTGTTTGCCCTCTCGACCAATCAGATGTGTCAGAAACAGAAATGTTTTCCGAGGAGGGGGTGAGACAACATTTGGAGTTATACGACAGGTTGCTGATGAAAACCGTGACCTTGGAGGATAATCTGAATGTATTATTTTGTATCAGCATTCACCACGAATCTTTAAAGTAGGCTATGCATATGCATTAAATATAGCCTACAGTTAATATTTCATAGTGCCTGACAATTATTAAAGTTTTTTTTGTGGTTGTTGTTTGGATTGTTTAAAATGTGTCTTTTTTTATTTAACAAAAAAAAGAAAAGAAAAAAGAAAAGAAACTTTCCAATAGGCAGCTACAATTTTCCTAATTAATTAAGATATGTCCTTCTTTTGTATTGAGACACTTCCCAAGCCTATAGCTACATCTAGAAAACTTGCAAGAGCGTGTGAAAATAAACTCTTTTCCATCATAGGCTATGTATCTGCCTGTATCTATCTATATAGGCTATGTATCTGCATTTATGTCACAGTCAGACATTTATTAATTTTGTGTCTTTTTCGGGACTCAAACTTATTTCTATAAAGCTTCTCTGGTCTATATTTTTTAATTGTACATTTAAACGGGCAGGCAATCATGCAGCTCCTGTAACGTTCTATTTTATTGGTTTCAATGGCCTATTTATGATTGTAATGAGGAAAAAAAGCCATATAATTACTATTAGGCTATAATGAATATAATTTAATTCACACAAAGGAGAAAACTTTCAGAACCCCTGATATAGCGTGATGTGAATAATAATAAAAAAAATCACTAGGCCTATAAACACAAAATTTGATAGCATATTTATTGCACTAGGCTAGCTATATAATCGCATATATAGCTCATTGTTGAGCTATATTATTACTATATTATTATGCCATTATTATATTTATATTATTGTGAAATGTGTCTTGTGCTTGTCTTGTTTTATAAAATGTTGTTTTGCACTATAGTGTCAGTAGGAAATGAAAATAAAAATGCTTGAAACTTGAACTAGACTGTTATGTCAAATTATAACTTAATTAAAATCGTTCTTAACATTTTAATAAACGAATGAGGCATATTGTTTTATTTTTGGTATTTTATTGCCTTTTATATAATTTCCTTCATTTGACCGTTTGGCATTTGTTATCACAAGAATGTACATCTTAAAACTGAATAACAATATACAAACACTTTAAAGGTAACAATTCTGTACACAATTTATTTGAGGAGTTTTTCATAAATATTATGTATTTAATCAAGTAACCATAATTTAAGAACAAGAGACTTTCTCAAAATTACTCTAACTCGAAGTGGATGATTTCCAGACATCTGTAACATACATGGAAATAATTATTACAATAAAATACATTCACAAATTGTATCAGTTTTAACTCACTACATTTGACTTCGGCACTTATAGGATCCCCGTTATGCTTAAACAATCATGTAACGTCAAATAGCTCTATACGACAGGAATATTGTGTTCAGAAATGGTAACTTGACACGACCTTACTGTAAAACAATTGACCTTATAGTAAAAAAAAATACATCCATCCTTCGTCTTTTGCAAACAAATCACCAACGTATAGGCTACATTTTATTCTTCATATAAAACAGCCTTCATTTGAGTCACATAATAGGCTACTTGTCGGCTTACTTTAAGTCACAGTGCAACACTGAATCTTACACATGCTGAGAACATAAACCCTTATTTGGGCTACTATTTACAAATAATATTTTCTTTTATATGTCGTTTTGGTCCTTAAACGTACCACTCGTTAAAATTAGAAGTTAAGCTGCTGTGCCCGCTGCTGTTGAGCGCAGCTGAGTCGGGCGACATGGTGCTGTGAGTCTCCGAGCATGGAGAGATCAAACTGGAGGGAGTGGAGGACTCGTACCCGGAGCTTCCAATAGGAGAGGAGTCGACTACCGGCCTTTGATCCTCGTGAACCTACAAAGGGCATCAAACAGTTAGTTCATTCTGTCTAAACTCTGATATGCAAGGCAATTGGTGAACAGAGTAGCTGGCATGTGGATTAAATTCTCACCTTCATGTGTTTCCTTAAAGAGCTGGGATGTGTGTACGATTTGTCGCACAGTTTGCACAGATATGGCTTGTCAGACGTGTGAACGTGCATGTGCTTCTTCCGGTCACTGCTGTTGGCGAAACGTCTGTCGCAGCCGTCGAATTCACAGAGGAACGGTTTTTCCCCTGTAAGACAAGCATTTTTCATTTTAAGTTTTACCACCTTGGTTAACACGACAGCACACAGAACTAAAGAATGCTACTTCTACAACTACTCTCTGAAAAAGTAGGGTGAGTTTGATGCTGCAACAGGGATGATGGCGCAATAGATGGCACACATCTACGCATTAGAATTCCACAGTAATGCGCAGTTACAAAAGCACCAGCCTTCAATGATAAAACACCACTCTATGGTTTCATATATTTAACGTGTCAGCTGCTGACACCAGTATGCGTAACAAACGTAGACAAAGTGTTGTCTTTGGTAGCTATATTAGCCTACTGAAAAGGAGCAAGGTCAAGTATCCTAACATTTAGTAGCTTATTTAGCAATATAACTGACTGAAATGTCATTTGAAACAAAATTTGAACATTTACAATAATGCGTTATAAAATCAAAAGTAATATTTAAATTAAAAAAAAGAACTTTAATAAATAATCACCTGTGTGAGTCCGTTTGTGTATTTTCAGATTCTCCGACCGCGCGAACACCTTGCCACATCCCGGGAAGGGGCACGCGAAGGGTTTCTCTCCCGTGTGCACTCGGATGTGATTCACCAGTTTGTATTTTGCCTTGAACGGCTTGCTCTCCCGTGGGCAGTCTTCCCAAAAGCAGATGTGGTTACACTGTTCGGGACCGCCGACATGCTCCGTGGACACATGCGTGACCAGCTCGTGCATAGTGCTGAAAGTTTTGCTGCATTTTTTTGGGTCACCAAGCTGCTCCGGGTCGATCCATTTACAAATGAGCTCTTGTTTGATGCACTGTTGTCGCATGTAGCGGAAGAAAGCGCCGGGATGGTGCGCCATGTTCATACTCATATTTAGGCCATACTGACTGTAAGGATCGGCCCGCGCATTGGGCACTTGGTGGTACTGCTCTGTTCGCCCGAAAACTTCACCGGGTAATCCAAGGCGTCCGTTCAGGATGTTTGGGGAGCCGTGATGGGACCCGTGCTGCTCATGAATTCCAGGGAAAAGTAGGTGACCCTGACCTTCTGGGTGAGAGTGATGGAGAGGCCCTGCTGTAGAGCTGAAGATGGGGTGTTGTCCGCTGCCCGGAGTCGAATCCCCAAAGCCTCGGCTGCGCAAGAGGAACTCCCTGGTGGAGTTGAAAGTGGAGCTGGCGTACGAGGCAGCGTGGGCCGCCGCATGCGCTCCAAGAGCGGCAGCGGAATAGCTGGTTGCTTGGGGCGCAAAAGCTGCGCTCTGGCCCGGGGATAAATCTGGGTGGTTCAGTTTGAACGCGCCCATATGCGCCGAATCCATGAAAGTCATATCTCTGTCCTGCGTCTCGCTCACAGCCGAATGATGCCTTGTGAACGTGCCGACTCCTAAACCAGAGATCTGGTGGCCGGCGTCCAGTAACATTACCACGTTTTGTTTTTATTAAAGGATGCGTAAAGAGACTACACCCGCGTAAAAAAAACGAAAGAAAGGAAAAAAGTCTATGAACAAGCTGAGTGTTTGTTACTTGCCCGTAATAAGGTTAATCAAAACTCATTCCACGTGATGAAGTTAGAGTGAAATCAAATTAATCATTTTGATACGATGGAAAAGCCCTACAAATGTACTAAATGTGTACATCGGTTCAGTCAGTGCGCCAAAGTGGAACTAGTAGAGGTTGCGCAGGTTCTCTGTGCGTCGTGTATCCAACTGAGTGTTTTTGCGCTCCTGACTGCGCTTATCTCTGGGGTCTCTCCAGGGCACCCCACGCCCCCTCACGACAGTAACCCCGTTTCCCAAATCTAAGAATCTCATTGGTCTGTGTAACTCCCAAATCCTGTTCACTCGACCAATCATACGTTTACTCACCGTGAGTAATCAGGGCTGACGGTTCTTGGTGCTCCGCCCAGTTTTATGCGTTTACGAGAGGAGAGTCTGCGCTTGATGTGAGGGGGAAAAAATCAATGAAATACAAAACACTGAAGAGCAATACTATTTTATGTCGATATTTGGTTTGTATTCAGTAACTGTGTTAAACACACTGGTTTAGTAAATTATACCTAACATAAATGTGCAGGTATCTCTTGTTTAAGATAACATAGGCTACTTCTGTCAAAAATCTGGACTAAAATGATTCTGTAATTCGCTCACTTCTTTTCAGAACTGTATGAAAAAACCGAGCCCCGATTTTATTTGCGAGTTTTAAACTAGTGCCTCATTTATAACACATTTAAATGTGATTTTAATGTTTATTTCATGGGTTCATATGTTTGGCCATTGCGTTATGGAGAACTGCGCCATGTCAGTGCTGACTCGTCCTCATTTTTGTATTTTTGATCGATAGGACCAAAATGTACAACTGCATAAACGATTGATTTTTCCTGATTTTAAGGTTTATAATTATAAAATAATCCAGTGAAAAGGTCCCAACCATTTCAGTCTCCGGAGTAAATACTGATGTGCTGTTTAAGTTCATTTGTAGGCTGCATTTGTTTTGTTTGTTTTTTTTGCAGTGGATAAACATACATTTTGAAATCAGCAGTGTTGGAAATAGATTGTTAATTATGTAGGCCTACTATTTTTATGATAGGCTAGTTGCCTAACACTTATTTCAAATTGCGTAATTAATTTTATTCATTTGAATTCAGCACAGTGTCAATGAGAACTCAATGTAGGCTACTTGATGATAAACTAACCTTTAAAGCTTTCAAGACCTAGTCGCATCATCTCTGACAGAGTCCAAAGTTAATAGGAAAACACACTCTTCTTCTTTCCAGCGTCCCCGAAAAACCAACACTTTTGTCTATATCTTATTTGGACAAGGGCTCAAGCCTTAGGTCTCAGAATGAGCAGTCAAAGGGAAGGAAGAGGGAGGACATGGGAGTGTTGTAAAGAGGTAAGTCACCGGCTTTGAACTGAAACTTATTATGGGGACGGATACCGCTCGGGTTGTCCTGACAACGGCGGTGAGATGGGAAGTCTCTCCATTGTGGATGGAGTTGCTCCTCTTCAGAGGATATCTAACCTTTAGACACATATTTACGCGGCGAGACTTGAATTGGTGACATACACAGACGAAGAGACGCCGCCATGCCATGAGTATAAAATCAACAGTGTCAAGAGGTTAAAATGGAACAACTGACCCTTTTCACCTTTTCTGAAAAGCACAGAACAACTTCATGCATATTTCAAAAACATTCACTCCAATAGGCTACACTATCTGGGGTTCGCAGTCACATAACATTCCGAATTTAAAATAGTTTATTTTGCTCGTATCAATTCCTCTAGACTGGAATTTTATTAAGAAAAGGCAATAATTATATTTCCTGCTTCTCATGCAGTGGACGCCCTTGATATATAAAGTTGAAATGTGAGCCAAAAAATGGTCTTAACAACTGACCTGTAAATGATTTCGAAATAGATTCATTAAATCAATTACCTTGAGCACGTCATAATCTTTTGCCCTGTGATTCTGTGAACCGTTTAGAACAATTTTCAAACTTTTCAGAAGGTTTATATATCATTTGGCGTATTCATTTCACAAATGTTTCAGATGACATGTATTGAAGAAGCAGTTTAATTTAATTATTTTAAAGCAGCAGTTTAATTAAAACATCTTCCTTTTTATTATTTAAAAATTAAAACTGGTTATTTAAATCAGTCATAGCCTACTAATCGACAGGCAATGCTTTTTAACAACAAAATACCCCTTAGATTATTTATCAAGTAGGTGGGTAATGACAAGTTGTTTTTAAAAAACATGAGAAAATACTTTTAGGTTTTAATTGATCTTTAATGTTTCTGCGTAACTTCCTGCAAAATAACATCGCTAATCACATAAAACCTGTTTATGTATGAAATATTTCAAAGACGTGATTTATTTAAACTAATCTGTTAGCTGCATTTAGTACATTTTTACCTATTGTTGGCTCAATTGCGATAAAAATGAAAAATGTAAAATGCAAAGGTCTGTAAGCATTTAAACATTCTCAGTATCTGACAATGTAATATAATTATATAAAAACATAATTTTGGTTTAATTAAAAAAAAAATTCGCTTTATAACTTCATCAATAGCCTTATTAGCCTATATTATTTATATTGTATATGAATAAAGATAATTATTAACAGATTTATAAATTAAAAGACAGGATAAAACGTAACAAAAAAAAAAAAAAACGCATTTTCACTGAATATGTCTGGAATAAGTTTTGGGAAAATGATGATCAATTTACCAAATGAATTTTGGAACAGGAGGTTATTTCCCGCATCCTGGATGGGAGGATATCAGGTTTATGGTCAAGTTCATTTAGAACCTAGCATCATTTAATTTTTTATAAAGTCTATCTGTGTAGTGATCCCGGACCTTTTGGTGTCTCTGAATCACTGTGTGTGTGTGTGTGTGTGTGTGTGTGTGTGTGTGTGTGTGTGTGTGTGTGTGTGTGTGTGTGTGTGTGTGTGTGTGTGTACGACTTTCCTGATATTGAATAAGAGGCGCAAAGTGTCCCATTAAGCAATTTGTAAAATGTGTGCACAAACACAAACATGCATAAACATTTGCAGAGCTCTGAGTGAACAATTAGCTATGTACAGTGTGCGTGCGGATGTGTGTGTGTGTGTGTGTGTGTGTGTGTGTGTGTCTGTGTGTGTGTAAACGAGCTCATCATTCAATAGACTAGTATGTTCACACAACACACAGATGCACTAATGAGCTGAATCACCCATATGCTTTTTAATGTTTCTGCATTGTCAACCAGTGGACCAGAGAACTCTCTCTCTCTCTCTCTCTCTCTCTCTCTCTCTCTCTCTCTCTCTCTCTCTCTCTCTCTCTCTCTCTCTCTCTCTCTCTCTCTCTCTCTCTCTCTCTCTCTCTCTCTCTCTCTCTATTAAAAACAACCACAAAACAATTAAGTACGATTTATATACTATTTCCCTCATGGGGTCCAAAAATGTCCCCACAAGGACAAGGATTTTCAGATATTGTCATCTGTTTGGGTAAAATCAGTATGGGAACCTCAACTCTGTTCTGAAATTCTGTCCTCCTTATATATTCATAAATGACACAAAATCATTGCTGCTGGCATCAGACTATCATGCTTGACAAAAAAACGAAACAAAAACTAAAAAACCTGCATATTTGCCTAAACATTGTCTTGAGACTGGTCAATCACAAATATATCTATCTGACATTTGAGGTGGTTTGGGTGGCCAAAAAGAAAAATTATGGCATGAAGGTGGGTAGCTATAATCTGGCTCTTACATCTGGCAAATTTGCATAAATAGGCCTCCTATAAAAAAGTTTTTCATCATCACAGTTCATCTCTTTTCTCTTTCTCAGTCCCTTTTTCTCAAAGACACACATGCACACACATTTTTTGAGGTTCAAACCCCAAAAGCCTCTACAATCATTTGAAGTTGCTACTCCCCAGGAATAATGCTGCTATGGCAACCATATATATATAAAGGGTAGTTTGGAGGGCTTAGCATAATATCTGCACTGACGGACCACTGCAGGGAGAAACAAGGAACCGTGTTTGGTCTATTGAAAACAGTAGCAGCAGGCGCCAGGGCCTCGTCCCACCTGCATTTCTCAGGAGTGAGACTTTGCGTACTTATTTTAATTACATGTATTAATTAAACTTAAAGTGTTAAAATGTCAACTAAAAACTAAAAAAATAATATAATAAAAAATAAAGGTTCCAAAAGGGGGTTTCTGCAGCAACGCCATGAAGAACCATTTTTGGTTCCCCAAAAAACCTTTCAGTCAACATTTCTTAGAAGAGAATTTTTCTACTATAAAGAATTTTTTGTATGATGGAAATTTTTCAAGGATTTTATTTATAGAAAATAACCATTTTAAAGAGTGCATCAAAGTTGATTTATTAAAGTTCTTGTTGTTCTAATTAAATGAATGTTAAATAAATTACATCACATAAATATTCATTAACCAAATAACACTCAAGAAATACTTTAAAATGCCAGTTACATTATTCCAATCAAAAAATTGTTTTTTTGAGTTTTTAAAAAAAATGTGTTTGAAAGTCATTTTTGATCAAAAAGGTGGTACTTTTTTCAAAAAATACATTAAAACATTAATATTGTTATATATTAATATTATATAGCCTAGTAATATTCATTTTAATTGATTTAATTATCTTTTTATTATTATTATTATTATTATTATTATTATTATTATTATTATTATTATTTATTCCAGTGATCAAAGCTGAATTTTCAGCAGCCATTACACTTGTCTCATGATCCTTCAGAAATCCTTCAGATATGCTGATTTGGAGCTTAAGAAACAATTATCATTATTATTAATTGTACCGCTAAATATTTATGTGGAAACCATGATACATCATTTAATTTAAATTATTTTAAATAGATTTGAAATATTACAAATGACTTTGCTGTCTGTTGATCAGTTTAATCAGTTTAATCGTCCTTGCTGAAAAAAAAAACTTTCTCTAAAAATCTTACAAATTATAAACTTTTGAACAGTAGTGTATTTTTTTAACAACACTATTGTCAATAAAACTGGCATATACCAAACATGGAAACACACAAAATGTATGTCCCAGTGAATGCTGGGAAGTGAGCAAAATCTTTTCGTCTTGGCCTAGCTTAAAAATAAGTAATAAAATAAAATATTACTCCAACTCACCTGCTGTGTCAGCCTAAAAATATCTGAGTAAAGAGACAGAAATGCATAATTTGTGTAGTAAGTTTATAGCTGTTAGAACTTCAGAATTGTGAGGGGGAAACAATATTTGAGTAATTTTTACACTTAAAATAAAAGCAGCAAAAGCACTGTTTATAATATAAATTGTAAAGGCTGTAACATTTAATTTTCTTCTAGAAACCCTTCCGTCTGAATCATCATATTGCTGTGTGTCAATTATGTGTCAGACATGCTTATCTGACCACATAACCCTTCATAACACTGACCAAAGGTGTGGGACCAGCTTCAATTAAACCTCTCTGCTGGAGAGAGAGGCACACAGGCTGAAGGGGGAAGATTAAATGTTTCTATAGAGCTGAGGAGATCATTTCACCATGGGGGACATCAGAAAGAGATTATGATGATGTTGATGGAGGGAATTTGGTACTAGAAAGTGACATCTAAATCAACTTACATTAAATCAACATATAGTCCGATGGTTGGATCAACAATATAATGTGGATCATTTTAGCTGGGAAATAAAATTATTTATTAAACAGATTTTAAAATGTGCATTTGTTATTACATGGTTATAACATATTTTCTATCATAGTTTATAACTATTTTGCATATATTTATTTGAATATCTACTATAATATTTACCAACAGACCTACAGTGATATGAGCGCAGTATCTTTGTGAAAATCGTTACACAATTCACTCAAGAATAATTAATATGCTGAATGGCACATGAACAAACATAAAGGGACAATAGGTCTCATTGCATCCACTTGTCATAGAACGTGTTAATGGCAGTATGAACAATGAAGAAATAAAGTCGTAGTTTTTGATATTTTGGACCAAAATGTATTTTCGATGCTTCAAGAGATTCTAATCAAACAACTGATGTCACATATGGACTATTTTGATGATGTTTTTATTAGCTTTCTGGATATGGACAGTAAAGTGTGCATAGAATGCATATGCTCTGGGACTAAAATATAAAATATCGTAAACTGTGTTCCGAAGATGAACGGAGGTCTTACGGGTGAGGAACGACATTAGGGTGACATCAATGATATGACATCAATTTCATATTTGGGTGAACTAACCCTTTAAGGTTATCAGCTAACCTAGAAAGCAATACCTAACAACAACAACAACAACAACAACAACAAAAAGAAAAACATTATCTTTAGGTATATTTAGTAAAACAGCTCTTTTAAGCACATACAAAAGACTTGAACCAGAAGTGATGCGCCCTGTTTTCAGAATATGACAGTTTGTTGCACAGAACCATTCACAATGAAATTATCTCCAGTGTGTGAAAGGAACAGATCCTGTAGCCTCCTAATTTTATCACCTGTTGCTAAATGACCAGGTCACATCACTCTCAGCAAGATATCTATGATAGAACCCCCGTCGTCCGTGTTTCAGCCAGGGGGGGGGGGGGGGGTGGAACCGATTATCGGGCTGAAGAAGCTCTGAAGAGGCTAAAGGTCAAAGAACAATGCCTATAGAGAGAAGGGTTACCAAGATGGACGACACATGGCCTTAGGCCATCCACATTGGAGGAGGATCTCACCCGCCGGGCATCTGTGGACAACAGGTGATGGAGGAGGACAATGCAATAGTGTTTCATAGGCTTTAGTTCAGCATTAGCTTCACATAACCGCAAGTTAACACACACCGATGCTGGAGCCATAGGCAAAGAGGACACTAATGGAGTCTCTAGCTGTGAAGATTGTTTCAGGTCATAAATGCCTATTTCTTTTCAGGTTATTATGGGTTCGCACAGTGGAAGCTATATGATATGGTTCTTTTAAACGTCTGGTTCACCACAAGGGAATGGCATGACAATTTCTTATGAAAACTACAAGCTTCAATGCTGTTTTCCCTCAGAACGAAGAAAGGAAAAAAGAGTTGGTAGTGAAGTATTAGGCATTTTAGTTTGTATTATGAGATATAAACACTGTCTATCGGGTTTTGATGTCAAACTGAGATTCTACTGAATTGCAGGGGTCTGTTGTTCCTAAATCAAAGCATATAGTCAAGGTAGAAATCTTGACCACAAGCTCTTATTGGTTCATTATTATATTGTGGATGTAGCTATATTTCACAATCTGCTCAGTTACTGGGATTTTCACACACAACCATTTCTAGGTTTTACAAAGAATGGTGTGAAAAGGGAAAAACATCCCGTATGCGGCAGTCCTGTGGGCGAAAATGCCTTGCTGATGCTATAGGTCAAAGGAGAATGGGCAAAGTGGTTTAAGCTGATAGGAGTGCAACTTTGACTGAAATAACCACTCATTACAACCAAGGTATGCAGCAAAGCATTTGTGAAGCCACAACACTTGAGGCGGATAGGCTACAACAGCAGAAGACCCCACCAGGTACCACTCATCTCCACTACAAATAGGAAAAAGAGGCTACAATTTGCACAAGCTTACCAAAATTGGACAGTTGAAGACTGGAAAAATGTTGCCTGGTCTGATAAATCTCGATTTCTGTTGAGACATTCAGATGGTAGAGTCAGAATTTGGTGTAAACAGAATGAGAACATGGATCCATCATGCCTTGTTACCACTGTGCAGGGTGGTGGTGGAGGTGGTGGTGTAATTGTGTGGGGGATGTTTTCTTGGCACACTTAAGGCCCCTTAGTGCCAATTGGGCACCGTTTAAATGCCACGGCCTACCTGAGCATTGTCCTGACCATGTCCATCCCTTTATGTAGCCTGACAAGCCAGACCCACATCAAGATGTTTGGTCTGGAAACTCACCATTGACAGGGCTCAATCCGGGGGGCGGTATAAATGGTTGTCTTTCAAACTCCCTCTGCACACTATAGGATAGCGCAACAACCAACCAGAGCAACGAAGGTGAAACAGAGCTGCTTGATAGATTAAACATTTCGCCGTATCCGGTCAGCAAAACTCCGAACACATCTTCCCTTTTTAAGAATGACTTGTGCCGTTCTTTGTTCTTTTCTCAAAGAAAAGCTTAACTCCAAGTCTTCCAGAGTCACGGTCAAAGCTGATTCGAAAGACCGTCGTTCGCCAGTTTCTGTGTTTACTAGAAGCACGCAAACGAACTCGGCCGTCATCATTATGGCCCCGCCCACCCGGCCGGCTTAGGCGAATACCGAAGTGTATTGAGAGTTGCTAGACGACACTCGTGGGCAGATTAAATTTGCTGCCGCTAGGGTGCGTCTAGATTTCTAGGCTACCCTTTATGACCACTATGTACCCATCCTCTGATGGCTACTTCCAGCAGGATAATGCACCATGTCACAAAGCTCAAATCATTTCAAATTGGTTTCTTGAACATGACTGAGTTCACTGTACTAAAATGACCCCCACAGTCACCAGATCTCAACCTAATAGAGCATCTTTGGGATGTGGTGGAACCATAGACCGTAAAAAAATATGGACGACTCGACATCATCCGTTTCCGCTTGGCAGATTTGAAGCTTTCAGACGGCCTTGCACGGCGCGGACATCTTGGGACCGAGTCTGCGCAGTAGCGATTTCGGGACCGGAGTTGCGCAGTAGAGCGCAGGAAGTAGAGCAGGAAGTACAGCTGCGATATCAAAAGCCCGCCCACACTCTCGCAGATGCAGAACAATTAATTATGTTGGTGTGAAATAAACAGTTATGGAAATGTAGGAATTAAAGCTAAAGCTCTAATCTGCTCCCAAAAATTTCGAAAAAAGTCCGTTAGTGCCTCAGTGACAACTTCACTCAGAGAAGCCGTCAGTCTCAGCTGTCAATCATGACGTCACACCCCCCGTTTTTATAGCATCAAATAACTAACTCAAACTAAACTCATTTTTAAAACGAACACCTGAAATGAAATCATCGTGATGATAACTGCCTTCAGTGACATAAACTAACTTTGGGGAAAACATTTTGAAGTGTAATTTTATTATTTAGTTTGCCTCGAGTCCATTAGAAATCACTGAGGGGCGGCTATACTGGGACCGGTCACCGGGGGGCGATCGAGGCGCGAAAGCTTCAGTAAATGAGAGGGAGACTGCAGGCTTGGGTGGAACAGGAGCTTCATGCCATGTTGTTTGTTGTTTGTTTTGGTTGGGCTCACGTTTTTGGTTTCACAAATTTTTGGTTTTCGTTTGGCACAAGTCTCTTTTCTGTTTCCCCAGGTGGCGCTCCTCCCCTAAAATGGACGAACTCCTCAAACACCTTACCGAAGTGAGCATCCGCCAGCAGCAAATCATGGCCGCCCGCCAAGGGGAAACCGAGCGGGAGCTCGCCGCGCTCCGCACTGCTGCCGCCCAGCGAACTCCGCTAGTTAACCCCCAGGCCCAAGCGACACAATTACTGCCGCGGATGACCGTTCATGATGATGTGGCACTTTTTCTTCAAATGTTTGAGGCGTTCGCCGTTCGAGAGGCGTGGCCCTGAGACAAGTGGGCCCGGATCCTAGTGCCACTACTGACGGGAGAAGCACAGCTTGCCTATTTCGCCCTGACAGCTGAACAGAGAACATCTTATGACGAGTTGAAAAAAGAGATCTTAGGCCGGGCTGGCCTGTCACCACTGAGCGCAGCCCAGCTGTTTCACGAGTGGACCTACGATGCGCGCCAGCCTGCCCGGGCTCAGGCCGCGAACCTCTCAATGGCCGGGGGTCCCACCGCCCACCAGGTAGCGGAGCGAGTCGCTTCGTCAAGCAGCAGGTATGCGGAACCCTGGCAACATCAACGAGCTAGCGGAGGCCATTGAGCTGGCGGAGGCCGCCCAACACTGGGAGGTTGGGGAACGAGCGCTGCCTTTTCCCCAGAGGGTGGTCCAGGAGCGACGCGCGCCGGAGGGCACCCCGCGACCAGTCAGCAGACCACCGGTTCCTGGCCCAGCAGATGAACCCATGCCAACTGAGGGACCCCGCTCACCGGGACGAGCTTGGCTGGTGGGCTGTGCAGTCCCCACAGTGAAAGCGTCAAGGGCGGAAGTCAAGATCAATGGCTGGCCATCGCCCAGGAGCTGTTTAAACTGAGTAGCCGGGTTGGCCTGCCAGCCCAGATACTGACTGACCAGGGAACTCCATTCATGTCTCGGGTGATGACGGACCTCTGCAAACTGCTGAAGGTACAACAGCTTCGGACGACCATCTACCATCCCCAGACCGACGGGATTGTGGAGAGGTTAAATCAGTACCGGAAGAGGAAGGAAGACCAGCTCTATCACATAAACCTTCTGAAGTGTTGGGTCGGGACCGGATTCCAGCTATCCGCCCTCGCTGAGTCACCTCCCGTGATTGTGGATATGGATGCCCAGCTCTCCGCCGCCCAAAAGGCCGATCTGCAGCACCTGGTCAGTCAGATTTCTGCGGTGTTCTCCCCCCGGCCTGGGCGGACTCACAGCAACGGCCCTACCAGGTTCCGGAAGCTCTGCTACACGCCGATGAAGAGGAAGTGCAGGAGATGTTGAGGTTAGGGGTCATCGAACCATCCAGAAGCCCATGGTCCAGCCCAGTCGTCATGGTTACCAAACCCAATGTTACCTTCCGCTTCTGCAATAACTTCCGCCGGTTGAACGAGGTCTCAGAGCATGACGGCTATCCCATGCCCCGCGTCGACGAGCTCCTCGACCGCCTGGGAAGGGCCCGGTTCCTCTCTACCCTCGACCTGACCAAAGTGTATTGGCAAGTCCCCCTCACGGCAGCACCCAAGCCGAAGACGACCTTTTCCACTCCGAGCGGCCACTGCCAATACCGGGTCCTTCCCTTCGGCCTGCACAGGGCCCCAGCCACGTTCCAGCGCTTGATGGACGTCCTCCTACGGCTGCACCAGGGCCACACCGCCGCGTATCTGGACGACGTGGTGATACACTCGGAGACCTGGGGGGACCATCTCGACCAGCTGCGGATGGTGCTGTAGGAGCTCCATTGGGCTGGACTGACCGCCAACCCCCAGAAATGTCACCTGGCCATGGGGGAAGCAAAGTCCCTGGGGTACCAGGTGGGACGTGGCCTGATCCGTCCCGAGGAGAAGAAAGTGACCGCCATCCACTCCGCGCTGCCTCCCACCTGCAAGACTCAGGTATGGGCCTTTTTGGGGTTGGCGGGTTACTACCAGTGCTTCATCCCTAACTTCTCCTCCTTAGCCTCTCCCCTGACAGACTTGACTAGGAAGGGGCAGCCGGAGAAGGTGGCCTGGAGCCCTGAAGCAGACGGCATTCCAGCAGGTCAAGACAGCCCTCACGGCAGAGCCCGTGCTCCGGGCTCCCGACTTTAACGGCCCCTTCCTGTTGCAGACGGATGCATCCGACACCGGCTTGGGAGCTGTCCTCTCCCAGGTCACTGACGGTAAGGAACACCCGGTGATCTACATCAGCCGAAAGCTTACCCCGGCGGAACAACGGTGCACGGCTGTCAAGAAGGAAGCGTTGGCCGTCAAGTGGGTAGTCCTGGAGCTCCGCTATTACCTCCTGGGCCGTCACTTCATCCTGGTCACCGCCCATGCTCCCCTTTAATGGATGGCCTGGGCCAAAGACACCAACGCCAGGGTGACGTGGTGGTTCCTTGCACCAGCGACTTCACCACTTTTTCACCACAACACTCAATAAAATCCACCCTTCGGGGAACTCACCTGCACTATCTTCTTAACCCCGTCACATATATATATATATATATATATATATATATATATATATATATATATATATATATATATATATATATATGCAATATTCATTTTGAGATTGGGTAAATATTAAATTTAACAGACTTACTGAATTATTTGCATTTTTTTTTTTTAAATGTACTTCCAGTGAGTGCTAGATGATGACTAAGATAAATGGAAACACACACAGACACACACAAACTGGGAAATGAGCATGCACAAATTAAATGTCCAAAATCAACGTCTGATACCAATCAATAAAAATAAAAAAGTCCAATAGGGCAAAACTGTGCATTGATAAAGACTTTCATGGAATAACAGAATAGAATAGAATAGAATAGAATAGAATAGAATAGAATAGAATAGAATAGAATAGAATAGAATAGAATTTCCCCAATCAATTAAACTTTGTGTTGAAAATATTCAGTAGAGAGTAGATCAACTACACTTAAGATGGGATGTGTGTCCTACAGTTCTTAAGAGGCTTTAAATGAAGAAGTTGATAGCTACTTCTCTTGAGGGTGTCAAGGATCCTCAGTGACTTCAATAGGGCCTAAATCCCATCATCCACGCTTCCAACCGCCCTCCAGCATCAATCAGCGTCAGACTTACTGGGACTCATTGCATAATTAACCCTAAAACAGAGCACAGATGAACTGTACATACTGACCCTAAGACGTTCTTATTCTTATTTACACTTCAGTGGCGCCATTTCAGTCAACTCAAGTATCTGAATGGAAAACAAACCTCAAAACTACAAAATAATCTCAAAGGACATGAAACAGGTCTTAGTGGAGTCATTAGACAGGATTAAGGCAGTGTAGTGTATGAAACAGGATAAAGTGGGATTAATTAACTTCAGGAGTCTAATCTGATCTCTTGGAAAGGCCACTTTTGCCTTTCTACACACAATCTGCACTTACCCAACACCATCCGTTGTTATAATGTGGTAGAGGACAGAAGAATTTAGTCTAAATGTTCAAAAAGAGATTGCTTGTGTACAAATATCCAAATCTAACAGATTTAATGAGGCAGTCCTTTTAATTAGTGAATAACCACCTACTGTATATCCATCCTTCTTCATAAATAAAATGGTTGAAAGCAAACGTGAGACAGGAGGGTCTGATCTGAGGGAGGACCTGTACAAGCATTGGGAGGGGTTTCGCAGGATGGACGGGGTCATCTTTTCAAGGCCTCGCGTTTTTATTGACTCCCGGCAAACCAAATAACCAGATTGCACGATCGGTTATAGACACAGAGACATTGTAGGGCAAGTGAGGATTGGACACGGACACGCTGGCATTCCACGGCCCTATTGTGACCAGAATGAAAGAGGACAAAGAGACACCCCACTGATCAGAATCTGACGGGACGCCCCAAGAGACACAGGGCCACAACTGACCCTCTTTTCCAGGTGAAAAGGGGGTGAAAGAGTGAGAAAGAGAGGGAGGAAAATAAGAAAGACAGCAAGGATTGAGGGGAAAAAAGGAGAAGGGGAGTGACGAACGTCTGCAGTGTGACGGAGGGACAAAGAGTCTAAAAGACCCGTGACGGGAAAAAGAGAGCAAGTGGTTGTAGTGGGTGGAGGAAAGAGAAAGAGAGAGATAAAAGAGAGAGACAGTGGACAAAAGTGTTTGGAGAGGCAAAAAAAGCAAAGACAATATTATGCCAGTTGGTCATTTCCGGCACAAGCATGGACAATATATATAATCAGGACTTACATATTTAGATGAAGTTATCTTAAAGATTGAATTGCAGACAAAGTGTAATATGACTTGACAAGCTGTTTGAAAACTAGAGATTTTATGCTTAGGTAAACTGAATGATTCGTTTTTATTTAAAGATCAGAGTAGCACACAGACATCTGAGTCACCCTTTAAGGGTTAGTTCACCCAAAAATGAAAACGATCCCATGATTTACTCACCCTCGAGCCATCCGAGTTGTATATGACATTCTTCTTTCAGACAAATAAAATTGGAGTTATATTAAAAAAATCTCCAGGCTAATCCAAGCATTCTAATGGCAACGAAAGCCCAAAAAAGTGCATCCACCCATTATAAACATACTCCACATGAGGCCTTTTGAAGCGAAGCAATGTATTTGTGTAAGAAAAATGTCCATATTTAACACCTTATAAAGTAAAATATCTTCCACATTAAACTTACTCGACATATACTGCATCCGAAAAATATTTACAGCACTTCACTTTTTCCACATTACAGCCTTAATCCAAAATGAATTAAATTCATTTTTTCCCCTCAGTTCTACAAACAATGGATCTGGTAGGGCCGCTTCCGAAGTCTGCCCGGGGCCATGAGCACATCCTCGATAATGACAATTTGAAAGAAGTTTGTTTGAAATCTTTGAAAATGTATAAAAAATGAAAAAGTATTCACACCCTTTGGCATGACACTCAAAATTGAGCTAAGGTGCATTCTGTTTCCACAGATCATCATTTAGATGTTTCTATAATTGGTCTGGAGTCTACCTGTGGTAAATTAAGTTGATTGGACATGATTTGGAAAAGAACACACCTGTCTATATAAGGTCCCACAGTTCAAACCAAGCCATACAGTTCAAGGAATTGTCTGTAGACCTCTGAGACAGGATTGTATAGAGGCACAGATTTGAGAAAGGGTACAGTAACATTTCTGCCACATTGAAGGTCCCAATAAGCATAGTGGCCTCATCTGTAAATGGAAAAAGTTTGGAACAACCAGGATTCTTCCTAAAGCTGGCTGCCCAGCCAAACTGAGTGATCGGGGGAGAAGGGCCTTAGTCAGGAGGTGACAAAGAAGTCAAGTCAACTTTATTTATATAGCGCTTTTACAATGACGATTGTTTCAAAGCAGCGTCACAGTGTTAAACAGGACAATATTGCACACACAAAAAAAAATTATTCAGCTGTACAGTCGTTCTGGAGAAAACGGTGATGTTATCAGCTTATCATTTTAATTGATCATATAGCGACAATGTTGGCAGATCAGTATTATAGTTTACACAATTAATTAAGACCTAATAAATGATTTTATTTGGATATTTAGTTAAATAACTTAATAACTCGAACTTGTAGTGTCCCTAACTGAGCAAGCCAAGCAAAAGGCAACAGTGGCAAGAAACCAAAACTCACTCTGACAGAGCTCCAGCCTTTCTCTGTGGAGAGAGAAGAACCTTCCAGAAGGACAACCATTTCTGCAGCACTCCACCAATCTGGCCTGTATGGTAGAGTGGCACATTACAGCCCGCCTGGAGTTTGCCAAAAGGCACTTGAAGGTCTTTCAGATCACAAGAAACAAAATCCTCTGGTCTAATGAAACAAATATTTAACTTTTTGGCTTGAACGACAAACATCAAGTCTGGAAGAAACCAGGCACCACTCATCACCTGGCCAATACCATCCCTACAGTAAAGCATGGTGGTGGCAGCATCATGCTGTGGAGATGTTTTTAGTGGCAGAAACTTGGAGACTAGTGAGGACCGAGAGAAAGATAAATTAAGCAATGTACAGAGACATCTTTGGTGAAAATCTGCTCCAGAGCGCTCTGGACCTCAGACTGGGCAAAAGGTTCATCTTCCAACAGGACAACAACCATAAGCACACAGCCAAGATAACAAAGAACTGGCTACAGGACAACTCTGTGAATGTCTGTGAGATGAACCAGCCAGAGCCCAGATTTGAACTCGATCGAACATCCCATTCAACCTGATGAAGTCTGGTGAGTTCTGAAAATGACTGTGCTCATTCACATTCAACCTGATGGAAACTGGGAGGCAATGCAAAGAAGAATTAGAGAAACTGGGCAAAAATAGGTGTGCCAAGCTTGTGCCAAAGGTAATTCAGCAAAGTATTGAGCAAAGGCTGGGAATACTTATGTACATATTTTTTCCCCCCGTTTTATATTTTTAATAAATTTGCAAAGATTTCAAACAAACTTCTTTCATATTGTCATTATGGGGTAATGTTTGTAGAATTGAGAGAAAAAATATGAATTTAATCCATTTTGGAATAAGGCTGTAGCATAACAAAAATAAATAAATAAATAACAGAAAAAAAAAGAACTTGCTCTTAAGTAACTTGCCTGGTTAAATAAAGGTTAAAAAAAAAAAAACTTTTTGGAAAAAGTGAAACACTGTGAACTTTACAGATGCACTGTATGACAAGGATATAGTAGGGTAAGCGGTTTGACTGAGAGTGGTGTTACAATTTCTTTATACGTTGAATGGCAGATATTTAAGTTTATAAAATTTCAAATATGGATATTTTTCTTATACAAACCCATCAAATCCCTTCAGAAGGCCTTTATTAACCCCCCGGATCCATGTGGAGGATGTTAATAATAATGGATGAATGTACTTTTTTTGGTCTTCAAATTGGGGTAATTTTCATTTTTGGGTGAATTATCCCTTTTAACAAATCATTTGTCATGGTTGAGTAGTGTTTTATTTATTTATTTATTTATTTATTAATTTATGGATGGATTTGTGGTCATAGTGGTCATAAATGAAAACATATTTAATCTTAGACTGAAAAAAAACAGAAATTAAACAGACTCCTGCAAATCACTTCATCAAAGCTGAGGTACCACAAAAAGAAAGAGTGGGAGAACAACATAAGGAGAGAAGGAGACAAAAGAGAGTGAATGAGAGAAAAGAGAGAGAAAGTCTTGGTGTCACTGGGTGACCGACATTCTTTACATTTTATGACCTCATCAAAGCCTCCGCAGTGCTACAGAACCGTGACAAACTCTATTATTTAATTTGGATTGATTTTCTCAGGACAAACTCAAAAAGCTGAAGGAAAACAAAAGCATGATACAATTTAAATGCTCTTGTAATTTTTAAAATAATGAACTTTATCGTTCAAAAGTCTGCGGTCTGTAAAAAAAATTATGTTTCTGAAAGAAGTCTCTTATGCTCACCACAACTACAATTATTGGATCAAAAAGTGACTATTTTGGCAGTGGGAAGCTCATCATGCATCATAAAACTCTGTATAGCCACTAGGGGGCAATATATAAATATATGGAAACATTTCAGTTATGATATGATAAAGTAAGAACAAAGTCTCAAAGATTTCAGTGGCCAGACAAACTGAAGTGTCCAATGAGAAAACATATAGTGCAGGAACCTTATGTAGAAATGTTAAGTTTACTTGCAGCTTCTTGATTCTGTCTACATTTGCAAGAAAAACCCCACAAAGACTCTTTATCATGCTGAATGTGTTCATTAAACAAAAGAGGCTGGTGTTATTCACTCTTAAAGCCGACAACACAGCTGACTAACACTGAGCTGTCCAGCAGACACACTCTCAGGAGTTTTTATTCCGTCCTTAAAGGAAACCACTCAAGCCTTTGATCCAATGAATAGACTTTCCCTCATTTGGGTGTCTGAATAAGAACAAGAGCCCCAAAATGAAGCGTTTAGCAAGCAGGATTAGAATAGAGAGTGATTCAGCCGTGAAAATCCCTCATTTTAATGGCTCTTGGTAAAAGTTGCACTTTATAGCTGATTTGAGAGCTCTTGTGCAGTCTGTGTGACTAAGTTAAACGTTTGAATTGGGAAAGAACTGACTGATCTCAGATCAGGGCACTGTGATGGAAGCCGGAAAGTGATCATTCATATGGAGTGAGTTTGAAAGAGAAAGGCTGTCCACCCACACTATTTACGAACCACTGCCACAGTCAGCCATTGTTCAGAGGAACACGTTAACAAGAAAGGATGATGGTGAGGAAGGATCACAGAATCTTGAAAGAAAAAAATATAGAACTGCTGATTCAGCTAGCCTACGTCCAACACATTTCTTTGACAATATATTCACATTAAATATATTTATGACATTTATTTATAGAATATCTTAATTCATATGATTTAAGCATACAGTATAATGTACAGTAACTGTTGAGCACTGTTTTAGATGCAACCTAAAAAGTGGGACATGCCCAGTGGAACTTTACTTTTTGCAACCAGTGCTTAAAAGAATGCTGTATTCACCATGAAACTAGTCTACAAAAGGGGCATAACGTGTCTTCCAATATTTCCTGCAATAATAAACCAGACATCAAGAAAACAAATGGTGGTTTGTCCTATGTTTGAGAGAAAATATCGGTGAAGTTCACTATAAAAGGATGACTCAACACAGCTAAACATTAGGCCTACATGATACCAGGAAATGGCAGTTATTCATCAGTCTTTTTCAAAAATCTCTATTGTGTTGATAACAGATAAACAATACAAATTTCTGCAGAGTAAGTGAGTGAAAATGACAGGACAATTCAGCCATGTGAAATCTGTCAGATTTATGATGATAAGCCTGAAGCCATTTCTTGCAGGATACGTTTTTCCACCAAAGCCGCTTGCCATTTTGTCAGGTGTGGAATATAGTCCAGACCCATTACGAGAAGCAATAAAACTTGTCTCCTGCAAAAGAAAAGCAACACAACAAAAGAGTGACTGAAGCAGCCATCTGGAAGGGATAAACAAACAAGGCGCGCGCGCACACACACAAACGGTTTATGGGGACTTTCCATTGACATCGTTTTTTTGGTGTACAATCTGTATAAAAAAATGTCCCCACAAGGATGGTAATATCCAAAATACTTGACCATTTTTAGTCCTCATACGGAACAGCTTATAAAATATTCTTATAAAATAAAATATATATTTTTAAAATATAAAAATGCTAAAACGTTTTGTGTGGTGGTTAGATTTAGGGGACAGGGACAGATACACACGTGCACTATAAAAAAAATCATGTCTATGGAAACGTTAGGGTTTACTATGACACACACATTTGCTATTTCTACACATACACACACTAAATCTAAAAAAACCCTGCACATATATTTTATAATCATACATACTCCGGGATGTCAAGTAATAGCAAATTAGTGCCTTTTTTCACGCTACAAACTTGAAACGAACACCTGCTGGCCGTTAAACAAAAAGGAGCTCGCTGTTTTAAATATTCCACTTTCAATATAATTTTCCACTAATTTATATTAACTCTTTCCCCGCCTGCATTTACTTTAAGTGTTTTAGCCCGGGAAAGCCCCTCCTCCCTGCCGCCACATTTAGGCCACGCCCACATTGGGGGAAACAATCCAACGCTCTCCATTGATTGACTTTGTATTGCGTGAAGCGGTCGCCTCGTCTTTTTTCACTTATAACAAAAAACAGAACAATGTCTAAAAGCTGATATGTGACAAGGTGTGCAGCAAACAAGCTAAAAAACACATAACTAAGTGTTTATAAGCTGTCGACCCCAAAAAACGAGCGTTTAAGTAGACAAAAGACATGCTTCAGCAGGAAGACTAGGTCAATTTTTGGATCCTGACACTCAGTATGCCTCAGTATGTCTACGTGTGCAGTAAACATTTTGTCAAATATCCAAATGTCAGTTTTATATATGATATTTCCTGTCGCTGATTACTTTCTCCTCCAGCGGGCGTAGTTCTCAGCGTAATCTCGCATGTCCCGCTCTGCACTTTTATGTCTTTAAACGCTCGTTTTTTGGGTCAACAGCTTATAAAAACTTCTGGGTTTTGCGCTTGTTTTCTGTACACCTTGTCACATATCAGCTTTTAGATATTGTTCGTTTTTTTGTAATAAGTCTGAAATGAGAAGGAGGCCGCTTCCCGCAATAGAAAGTCAACGGAGACGGGTTTTTGTTTTCGATGGGCGTGGCTTTCAGATTATGACGCGTGTCGCTCTGTCTGGCCGCCAACCAACTGACACTAATGACGTAACCAACCTTGGGAGGAGAGGAAAAAAAACTACCAAGTAAAAACCAACCGTAAAAAGTCCCAGTGCTCTTAGAACGGCGCTAGGCCAATAAAATACAAGCAGAACATAACACTTAACAATATCAAGCGTCAAACAATCCTATAATTTTTTTTTTTTTTTACTAAGTTAGTATTCTAAAGTGAAAAAAATCTAAGATGTTATGCTGAAGATGTTCTTTTAGAGAATGTCAATGTGTTTTCCCTATTCACATTGATATTATGGAATAGAAAAATTAAAAGAAAAATGGACAAATGATCAAAACAGAGAAGAACTTCATACATTGAAACAAACAAGTAAACTGATGTGTTTGGAGACAAGGAGGTTTTATTTCTAATATGTTTTCTTGTAATCTCATTACCTCAAAATCAGAGAAGACAAAAACCAAAACTGAGTGACCAACCAAGCTAATGTAGTTTTATGGACACACGTTTAAATGCTGTGCATATATACAAAGGAAATCACTTCACACCAGCACCCCTGTGTATGGACGGGGAACTTCACATTTTCACAAACCTGGTCTTATCCGAAAAAAAGGTCTTGATTTTCCTCTGTGATAATGAGGCACACAAAGTGTTGAGGCATAAATGGAAACAGAGAGAAACAAAATCCCAAACAAAAAGTTAAATAGACATCCTCCCTCCCCACTGGTTATACACAAGTATACGCAAGCAGTAATTGTACACTATGAACATGATGAAAGAAAATTCACACAGCCTCACTTCTAAATCAACTCTCAAAGAATGAAGTCCTTCTGTTTTTAACCCCTAGTTTCTTTTTTGATGCATTTTAGGAAAAAAAAAATGCTATTTACAAAATCATATGTCTGAAAGATTCAGTGACTGGAGCAAGTTCTCTGTAATTTATTTATTACCCTTTCATTTGAATGTTAGCAAAAAAGAGAAGCAAGTAATATTTACAAGGGACAACTCAAAATCGTAATTACTCGAGCGAGTTGCAATGGCCGTATGTTTGCTGTATTCTGTTAGAAGCAGAGGTGTCGATTTCTTCAAATTGAATATGCACTACTAATGCACACGCACACATACACAGCAAAGTAAAAGGAATTTGTTGATTCAAAGTTGTTGGTGTAAAGCAGGGTCGCCGCGGCAACAGAGTAAGTTAAACAGCGCTCAGGTCCCTCCCTTTGGGATCTCACATTGGGCGAAGAAGAGTTCAGTCTCATCTGAGATTGCGTTCACTTAATCCACTTTGACCACGCTGTAGATCTTGGTGACAAACCAAAAGCAGGCAAAAAATCCAATTGTACCTGGAAGCAAAAAATACAAATTGAGATTACTAAAATACAACACAATATTGTGTAAATTACACAAAGACAGCCTACAAACATTGAATGTTTGGAACAAAGTATATCCCACAATTTTACTTGATAAAGTGCTCTGAACTCAAAGGGTTAATAGCACAGTGAAAATGACATTTTTAAATATTTCTTGTTGATGTCAAAATGGTTGCCTTCCAAGAAATAGCTTTGCTCTGAAATATTTATATACTAATATGCGAGTTATTGCTTTGATTTGACTGGTTCTTCCACACCTACAGGTGTATTGTTATACTAAAATATGTTCAATGGACTAGGATTTTTATTGCCAATATCATTGTCCTTTCTACTTCCCTTTACTTCTACTTCTAGTATTTGAACTGCCTGCTATTTTGCAAGTTCTCCTCCTTAGAAATAATGGAGGGGTCTGAAATTGTCATCATAGGTGTATGCCCACTGTGGGAGACAAAATCAAAAAAATAATCCTGAAATCAAAATGTATGATTTTTAAACTATTTTAATGATACAGCTGCAATTAAGTATTTGAACACCTGAGAAAATCAATATTAATATTTGGTACAGTAGCCTTTGTTTGCAATTACAGAGGTCAAACGTTTCCTGTAGTTTTTCACCAGGGATTTTGGCACACTACTCCACACAGATCTTCTCTAGATCAGTCAGGTTTCTGGCCTGTCGCGGAGAAACACAGAGTTTGAGCTCCCTCCAAAGATTCTCTATTGGGTTTAGGTCTGGAGACTGGCTAGGCCACGCCAGAACCTTAAAGGGAGGGTGAAATGCTGTTTCATGCATACTGAGCTTTTTACACCTTTAAAGACTTGGATTCCCATCCTAAACATAGACAAAGTTTCAAATACTAATGTTGGACGTTTGATGGAGTATTTCTGTGTTAAAAATACTCCTTCCGGTTTCTCACAAGTTTCGGCGAGTTTTTTTCGAGTAATGGGTCTACTTGACGTTAAATAGATCGGAAGGACCTTGTATGGGCTGTACGGGCTCTTCTCCCGGAAGGGTGCGCGCGCGCGTAACTAGAGGGAGAGAGAGGAAATGCACGCTGTAAACAGTCTCTTAGGTGCAGATCCAGTCGTCCGTGAACACTCATGACGCGCCGCGCTCCACTTTATTGCTATGGGTGACGTCGAGCAACTTCAACGCTTCAGCAGAGCATTCAGGGAAGGCAGCGCTGCATTTGAACCAATTTGAACGCAGAAATGACGGGAAGCTTCAAGGCATCGCTTCAGTCGCGTCGCAAAGTGGATTTCCACGGTCACTGCTGTCACAGGACTTCACCAAATCATACCAAAGAAGTGTGTTTTTGACGGAGCGGTCCCAGCGATAAAGATTTGGTCCTGCTTTGGAAGCAGCCGGTGAGTTAAACTGCTTCAAATGTCTCTGCTATTGGCTACCGTCGCATGAGTAAACATCAGTAAACGATACGATCGCGTGCTTCGTCATTCAAATGCGCTAACGGTTACTCCATTGTTGTTCTGTATAACACTAGTCTGACTGTGACGTGCAAAACCGTTTTGCTTGCTACCTCTAAGGTCTAGTCACATACAATAGTCCATAAACCGAATCATGTCCTCATAAACTGCGCGTAAAGACACACAAAGGCCCCTAAATACAGTACATACCACAGAGACGGACATCCTGATGTTGCCGTTTCTCCTGTTCAATTTATTTCAGCCTCAGATTTGATTGTGGATCATTATCTGTATTAGCTGAGCTAGATGGGTTTCTCCACGCTTGAGGACATCACCGCTTTGTGCACATTCGTCATTCTTTAGCTCCGCCCACACGATACGCCTCCAGGCGCTCGGTTTTTTCGGGAAAGACTCGGTACAGCCCATATTTCTTTTATAAATATGATAAAACTAAAGACTTTTCGGAGATATGAAGGATGCAATACTACTCTATAGGTACTCAAGATTGACATGAGATTGACTGAAACTGAGTGTTTCACCCCCCCTTTAACATGCAATAAGAAATATAATAATATCTTTACAGAACCACTCCTTGGTTATCCTGGCTGTGTGCTTTGGGTAATATACACCCAGTCTCGACCCATCTTCAATGCTCTAACTGAGGGAAGGAGGTTGTTCCCCAAAATCTTGCAATATATGGCCCTGGTCATCCTCTCCTTAATACAATGCAGTCTCCCTGTCCCATGTGCAGAAAAACACCCCAAAGCAAGATGGCACCTCCCCCATGCTTAACAGTAATGTGTTCTTGGGATGGTACTCGTCATTCTTCATTCTCCAAACACATTTAGTGGAATTATGACCAAAAAGTTCTATTTTGGTCTTATCTAACCATGACTTTCTCCCATGACTCCTCTGGATCATCCAAATGGTCATTGGCAAACTTAAGACGGGCCTGGACAAGTGCTGGTTTAAGCAGGGGAACCTTCCGTGCCATGCATGATTTCAAACCATGATATCTTTGTGTATTACCAACAGTAACCTTGGAAACAGTGGTCCCAGCTCTTTTCAGGTCATTGACCAGTAGTTCTGGGCTGATTTCTCACCTTTCTTTGCATCATTGAGACCCCACGAGGTGAGATCTTGCATGGAGCCCCAGTCCAAAGGAGATTGACAGTCATGTTTAGCTTCTTCCATTTTCTAATGATTGCTCCAACAGTGGACCTTTTTTCACCAAGCTGCTCGGTAATTTCCCCATAGCCCTTTCCAGCCTTGTGGAGGTGTACAATTTTGTCTCTAGAGTCTTTGGACAGCTCTTTGGTCTTGGCCATGTCAGTTGGATTCTTATTGATTGTATGGGGTGGACAGGTGTCTTTATGCAGCTAACAACCTCAAACAGGTTCATCTAATTTAGGATAATAAATGGAGTGGAGGTGGACATTTTAAAGGCAGACAAACAGGTTTTTGAGGGTCAGAATTCTAGCTGATAGACAGTTGTTCAAATACTTATTTGCAGCTGTATCATACATAAAAATCCAGAAATCACTATTTTTTAGCTATTTATTTGTATGTTTTTATGTATTTTTATTTATGTCTCTTACAGTGGACATGCACCTACGATGACAATTTCAGACCCCTCCATGATTTGTGGGAGGAAGTGGGATAACTTGCAAAATAGCAGGGTGTTCAAATACTTATTTTCCTCACTGTATATGTTGCTAACTGAGGACTGCAATCACAACCTGTCAAGTAACCATTGTAACATCACCAGTCACACACCTCACGAGTATTCCCCGTTTTATCTCACTTACAGTCTCAACAGCAGCTAACTAATGCTGACTTTTTATAGACCAGTGGTTCTCAAGGAGGAAAACTTTCAAGGGGGCCTCGGGATGACTCCAAAGTATTTATCATGATATAACAATCTAATTTCTTTAAAGCTACTTTAAAATTATGTGAAAAGCATAAGTTTCTATGAATTGTGGTCTTTCTACACTATAAATTTCAAACTCAAGGCCTGTGGGCCAAAACTGGCCTGTTACCTCATTCATGAGCTCTGCAAATAAGTTAATTATATTGTGAACCTGATCATGTCATATTTTGCCTCGTGCCTCATTTTGTTAAGCTTGCAAGTTAATTTCTGAAAAGCATGAATGAAACTTCTCAGTGTTAGGGCTTCACAATCACTCAGTTAGTGCTTTCCTTTGCAAATATTAACCCTTTTATGCCTCCAATCACCGGTGTGTTTAGAACATTCAGGACGAGATTAACTGCTTACTTGCACATATTTCATAATTGGAATGACAATTGGGTTGGTGGAAATTAGCATATGGCTTTGTATAAATCTACTTCTAATCGCTGAAGTAACCCTTTAATAAAACCATTAGGAGTCTATTAAAAAATGACCACGATGAAACAGAGTTTGAAAGAATAAACATATAAAGAATATATATAGATGTCATCAAGAAAACAGTTTTTATACCTAATAGGCAACTTTAACAAAGCCAGTATATTACACCGTAAAATTGAACTAATTAAATGACCTGCAACACTTGTAATGTTTGTTACATAATATGGTTAAAGAAATAAATGCGTAAATAGACTACTCTTAAAATAATTAGAGTTTAATGTTTTACTCCGTAGTAGCAGCTTTTTGAGATTCTAATGAGTTATGAAATTGGTCTTAGATATTCAGGTGGCCATCAGGGGTACAAATAATGTGTCCCAAGCAGAAACTGAGATCAACACTCCTGCTCTATACACACCTGTAAAGAGGAAGAAGATGAGCGCCATAATCATGGTGTAGCCAAAGTAAAGAATGGTGCTGGCAAGTCCACTGATCTGTAGCTTAGAGAAGAAGTAATGGATGGCATAGACCAGAAAATAAACAGCTGTGAATCCGCTGGTCAGGAAGGAACGCCACTGCCAGTGATAGTCCTAAGAGATGACACATACACAAAACAAGTGAATAAAAATAAATTAAAAAAAACACCCACACAATTGTCCGAAATTTGCATTTCGCATTCTCTCACCTCAGCACACAGGTGGAAGTAGCACAGGAGGATGGTGGCCTCAGAGCAGGTGATGACCAGGATGATGAAGACCAGGAAGAGAAAGCCAAACATATAGTACATCTGATGAGACCTACAACATAAATGATTACATTGGTTTGTAAACCTTAACCAATTGGATTCATGCTCTGGTATTCGTAAAGCCTAATAAAACAGGAGTACTGAGTAACCATTATTAGACTCATGAACTTCACATCAGCACTGACCAGATGCTGTTAAGGATGAAGAATAGCTGGATGAAGATGCAGCCGAATGGCAGGATTCCACCCATGACAATGCCAGGAAGAGGTTTAGTGTAGAAGGACTGCTCTGGAATCTGTCTGGGGATCTGATTGGTCCTTACAGGATGTTCAATTCCCTGATTGTAAAAAAAAAAATACACATGTATAACTTCCAATAAAAAGAGATAATTATGGATAACTGATGGTGTTCTGGATTATTTAATAAAGCAAATTAACTCTTTCTCCACCATTGACGTAATGGTCAGGCTTTCCGTGTTTTAAAGGGGTCATATAATGGTACATGCACTTTTACAAGCTGATTGTATGGAAATGTGTGTTGGCAGTGCCTGTACACAAACCATCCTATAATGATAAAAACCCATCCAGTGTTTTTTTTTTTAAATCTCCTTATATGTTTTCCCCTGTTTCAAATCAAACTATTCGACCACGTGATGTCACGCGGTCGGACGCCCCTCCCACGATTGATGAGTGACAAGCAGCGTTTCATCTCAGACCCGCCCTGAGCGAGCTCTGTCATCATCAGCACAGTCCGCCATTACCCTGGAGCAGAATGGCGTCCAAGCGATTTTAGTGGTCTGTCCTTGGGTGTAATAATGAACACAGCAGTCATTCTGATGTTCCTAAATCCAAACCCCTGAAGATGCAGTGGCTGAGTTTTGTTTTCGTCAATGCTTTTATGTTTGTGCGAACCGCAAATCATTTCTCACCAGACTGCTTTAAAAAGGATTTTTATGCTTTTTATAAAGGATTCAGATCTGTCGTGTTCCTGCTGCCCCTCCAGAAGAAGTGAATGTAGTTTGAAACGCTTCACGATGAATGCGGCTAAAGTGGGTAAGTTACGTTACGGCATGCTTTCTATGTATGACGTTCTCAATATAATTCATAATCCCACGTTTATAATGACCAATGCATTATGGACTGTGTACGCTGGTTTTAAAGTTCATGTGGTCGTGGTAACACTAAGCTTAATTATGTAGATGGTTTTTAACGGTGTCTGTTACTGTCAAAAAACAAATCGTGTTGTAACAGTTATTACACTGCATAGATAACGTTACGCATCACTGACAAACCGACAAAACAGAAATAAAGTTTTTATTGGCATTAGCTGTAACATCAATCTGTCAATGAACTAACGAACATCAGTAAACACATACCATTTGTATCTCACTACGCTAACGTTACCCTGCCAGTACATAAAGACAAATCAAAGTGACATTACATTAACCTCTTAAGGTCCGCGAGGACGGGGACATGCTGAAGCTCTCTTTCAGACTAGGGATGGGCATTCGATACATTTTTCTTAGTCAAATCGTCGGGAGAATTAACGATCGACTATCAATTAATCATTAATATTTTCTATAATAAAATTAATTATTTAACTTTTGTAATTCAAAAATGCAGCATGTTTTTCCATGCCTTTGCACACCAGAAGCGTGTCTGATATGTGTAATGTAATGCTGCTATAATGTTAGGTGATGTACAGGAAGGCTAGACTTCATGTTTAACATAAATATATAGACTAATGATACAGCAAAGACATTGTTGGCAAAATATGCTACCGAATATTTAGTTCTGTAATATTTCAACATCAATAATTATGTTTTTTTTAATTACAATTAGGCCTATATCTGCATTTACGTTAACCTAGAGACTTTCAAACATAAAAATGTAATTTATTAATGTGCCTTCGTGTCAAAATGACAAACATATTGTTCTATTCTAATTTTGCCTGGAAACGCTTTCAACACGCTTGCGTGTCGGGTGAAAAATAGGCATCGGTTCTCTAGCATGCACACGTTCTCGGCTCGAGCCGCTTCTGAGACATGCGCGTCATGCAGGTAGTGTGTAAAAACGGACACGCCACGAACACACCCGCTTTGAGGAGACTGGCATTGCTGGGATGCACAAGTTGCCTCCGCGCTAACTTTTCCAGCAGGATGCACTGCAACCGACATTAACCAAGGACGGGTGTACTTTGTTTAAGTGTGTACTAAGGGTGTACTAAGATCATTAGAGTCGTGGCTGTGGTGTATACTTCTTATACACGCAACGCAATGTTTGCAGCCAACTATTTCAGTCTTTAAATCAAAATGGTCCCACGCCACACTTCGCGTGACCTCTTCATAAGTATTCTTTTAAAATCATCTTCATCTTCTGAACAAGCACCGAATCTCCTGATCAAAACACAGGCGAAACAGCAGCTTAAACAAGCGATAGAATACGTAAGCTGCTGCATATGTAAAATAACGTGACCGTGAACATTAAACAAGCATATAAATCAAAACTGCCTAATGTTGCCCAATGAAATGTCAACCCAGGACGAGCTATAGGACTGTGCAAGATTTGGGGTGTTGATGGATCTACTCCATCTATGTTAAGAATTTAGATTTTTTTTTTTGCATAAAAGCAGAGGCTCTGTTCTTTCTCTTTATATGTTCAGATATTCATATACAAATATATTTTTTTGTGAAAATGATCAAAAATGCTAGCGCTGATGCAACTTTTTTCAAAAATGCTGGTGGGGAAAAAGTTAGTTTGAAAAAAGCTTTTGGGAAACAATCTGAAAGTAAAGAAAGCTTACGCTTTTCTTGAAACCAAAGTACGCTCCGATAAAGGTGAGAGGCACTGAGATGCAGAACCACAGAGCCAGGATGGCCACCAGAGTGCCAAATGGCATGGCAGCTGATGAACCCTCGCCCCACAAAATCAGATTCATTACAAAAAAATCTGCAAACACCACCCTGAAAAAGCATGAAAATGGTTTATCAACAACAAGCCATATTTAATCAAACCACAAGACATCAAATTGCATTTTTAAAATTCAGCAAAATGGCCCAGATCTCCCAATAACCTTTACATTTAACGATATAACTGCTTAATGAAATGAAATCTTTGGATTTAAATTCAAGGAATAATGGATTTCTCATTTACCCACCCTGGACAGAGAAACGCTGTCAACAGGACATTGGTCTTCCACTTCTCCCCACCGAAGGCTGGAAAAAATGAGAGAGACCAGTTGACCGCACATGTGACAAACCAAATATTAAACTACATTTTACAAAACCAAATATTAAACCACAAAAAGAAAATGACCAGAGTTCCTTTTTTTTACTTTTACATTTTATTAGGTGCATAATATAAAAAGGGGTCCTAAATATATTCTGGCATGTGAGGCAGCATCTTATATCACATATTTTTAATACGCTCTAAAAGTATAGATTTTACATGAAATTAGTAGAGGTGGAAATCTTTAGGCACCTCACAATCCAATCCAATCTGATTCGGATTCTAGGAGTGACGACCCGATCCCAAAACGAACTTTTTTTTCTTATTAATTCATTTACAGATTTCAAATATTACATTTATTTGTAAATTTTTATTTACCTACTTACCTACTTTACCTAAGTACTTTTTAGAATAATGAATTATACATTTAATTAAAACTATTTTATGTTAAGAATTTTATCAAACTAAATATAGCTTCAAAACATTCAAGAAAATAGTAAATAATAACAGAGGATCCAAGAAACCATACAAGTATTAAACAGAATGATGTCAGTACCTAACAGACAGATCACATCAAGGATGACAAACGATAAAGATATAGTTCTAAAATCATTCTAAATATAAAAGAATAGCAGTCCACACCACAACTATAACGGCACAGAGAAACAATATAGTTTGAATCACTTCCAGAATTTTGAATAATGAATGATAAAAACATTGACAACCAATTAGAATCCTTCCTGCTTTAAAGAGCTTGAGCATTTAAAGCTGCAGAACGCGCTTAGAATAAACAAAATATCATCCACTGATGTGGATGCTAATAGTGGTATGATGTCAGAATAACTGACTGTGCTTATATTCATTTTGCATCATAAAAGCATTTTTGAGATGCAAGTAGATTTAACGCAAGCATTTGAAAGCAGCCATCGGTCAGTAAGTGAGTTTCGTGTATTGACTGTATAATACTACTGCATTCCCAACTGTATAAATGATGCCTTCATAGATGATTTGTAAGAGAAAGCACTGAAATATCTGCAGACGAGACCGCACATTGCAAGTGTAACATTTCTCGCAGTGCATATGCTGTGAATGCCCTTGTAAACCACTTTAAACAACTTATTTTATGGAAGGTTTGAGGGGTTTTGTGTGTGATGCATTGGAGAAACTTTTTTTCCTTTCAACCCCTAATAATTAGTGTTATCAAAATTACAGGTACTTTGACATTAAGTTGATACTGTAATTGTAAAAATAAAACTGTTTTGGAAGTACAGAGAACTTACTCCATTCGGTACCCGCTGATAAGCAGCTGCTTTCAAACACTCCTGTGTGTATTTAAGTTTGAGCTCTTAAGAGTTTACTTGTGATGTTTCTCTTTATTTCATTACTGACTTTTAATTTGACATTTTAAAATGATTGTTAAATAATTTTTTGTTATGACTTTAAACATTTAAAAACGTTCACTTTTTTTTGTGTGTGTGAAAAAGTCAAAACTACTCCTCGACCATTTCACAAGGTGGATAATATTAAATAAAACTGCATTTAAATATACTTCCAAAATCCACCCAAAACAGTAAAGTACACATTATATTTCACATATAAGGAAAACACTAACTGTTATCTTATTTAGGTTGGACATGTAAGTTGTATGTCTGCTATTCTGACTGACACTGGGAAGTATTGAGAAAGCCATAGGCACTGGCCTGCTTCCTCTGTGTTATTTTATCATTGAGATACTAGCTATAGCTATAGTTTTTTAATGTCTATAAAAGTTATTTATTTTATTTCAGTTTTAGTTATATCCAATTAAAGTTTTTTTTTTTTTACCTTTATTTCAAGTAATTTTTTTTGTTAGCTGTTATTTCCTACAAACCTGTGCATCACATTTGGTGGGAAGAATAATAAAAATGTTTGATTATTAAATGAATTTATGATTCCATTTCTAGCAAGAAACAAGCAGATGGAAGATCAAAGGAGACAGTTAAACATCTGTTGAATGACTGATGTTAAAACAGACATAGCTCAGCAGATGGATCTACAACTGATATCATAGTAGGACACGGCAGGTCTGGAAAAAGAAGAGTAAGCTCTCATTGTAATCTGCACAAGCCGTCAAACACAACTAAAGCAAAAAAGAAGCAGGGGCGTGTATGCCTGTCAGTTCGTGTAGAGGGCTCCTTTGACATTAATTAAATCTAACGAACTGCAGACAGCCCTAATGAAGGGAGGATCAGAGGTCAAGGGTCAAACCTCTGCTGTGTACTTACATTTGTAGTAGCGGGCAGCCACATAACCAGCTGGAGTACCCAGCAGCACCCACAGCACCACCGCACATGTCATCAGAGCTCCGCGATTGGCAGGTGACAGGAAACCCAAACAGGCAAAAACTATAAGACACAAGCGAGAGAGAGGAGGAAAACGTTGTCAAGTTCAGGGTTGCATAAATGTATAAAATTTGAACGCTAAGTTAATTCAAACTATCATCAAATTCCATCACAAGATACACAAGAAAGTTAATTTTGTCAGTCATCACAAAGCAAACATTTACCATTGTTGTATTTTTGTTCATGCTGCATTTCATTTTTTTATTGTCAGATTCCCTCTCGTCACATTTAATTGAGTATCATCCATTAAATAATAGTCAAGATCATGTTAATTAGGACATTATTTTGATATTTGTGCATTGATTTTAGACATCTGACTGTTTTTATGCCAAAGACAAACTTCTAAAGTAAAGTAAATGAAAAAGTTAAAAGGAAAACCTGCATTCTGTCAATAAGGGCTTAAATTGTACACGACTGCTCATCTCTCAGTACACTTACAGAGAGTAACAAATGTCATGATGAAGATCTGAGTCCCAGAGCCCAGAAACACAGACAGCAGCATGCCTTTCCTAGGAGGCCTGAAGACATCTCCGTGAACAAGCTTCCAGCCAAATTCCTCCTGGGCATCCTCCTGGAATAGATGGAGTGGAAAAGCGAGGCTTTAACAATAGCAGGAGCTAACGGAACCCAGTTCAGGCGTGGGTTTGGGTCTAAAGCCCAATTACGGCTCTCGGAGATCAAAGAAAAGACGCTGGTTGCTGCTCAGACCAATGATACACTGTGTCACTCTCGATCTGTTTTTAATGAGTCTAATGTGTGTGGAGGGAGGAGGGGCCATGGTGAGACACAGGAAAGAGAGAAGACGTAAAAGCAACAGATGTGTGCATCACGCCTGACCTTGCGTGACCTCCAACACCAGATGGGAGGGGCTAAATATACCAAGATATGAAGTGATCTGAATGCGAAGTGTGTGTATTATAGGTGACTCATATCAAGGGTGAAGGCCAGTGGCAGCACTAGGGGACCATTTTATGTAAGAGTAAAGGAGAAACATTATGAATGAAACTTACTTGACACTTGAACAGTTGCTATATGAAAATCCTAATGAAGAGAATATGCGATATGCATTTTTTTCCTCCTGTCATGTGTACAGATACTTTTTATAGACAAGAAGCAATGACCTACTTACCTTAAGGTGCTGACTTACGTCAACTAACTTTTAGACCGATTACAATTTCTATTTAAATGTTAATGAAATTAGTCAAAAAATTATATGTAAGGTGTTTTTTGTGCCAACATGTATAAACCATTGACTTAATGGTAGAAAAGTCAATTATGCCTCATTCAGGTATGGCCCGCTTTAGTAATCATTTTAATTAAATCCTCAACAGCCAATCATCAATCATTATGCAGTCCCATTTAATCTCAAACAAAACACCGCAAACTTCAGATTCATCTCAAAATAACTTTTGTCATGTATTGTCCTCAAAAAAAAAAAAAAGAAAGTATAATAGGACCCCAAATAATAGGAAAATATATAAATAAAATGCTGCGTTGTATGCATATTGTTTAGATACCTGCAGTTTAGGCATTCATTACCTACAGAATTCAATTATTTTACTATAGCACACCCTAACCTTACACCCCCAACAAAACATCCGGGAGCTGCCACTGGTGAAGGTAGATATGTGTGTATGCTTGTCTCTTTTCATCAGTGCGACCCTCATTGCTGGCAGCAAATGATCCAAGTCATATAAACACAAGTGACATATACACATCCTGTAGGCTGCGCTCGTTAACTTACACACAATAGAGTGTATGTACCAGTGTGCTTAGTTTGTAAGACAACTTGGCTGTACTAAAAAACAACCTAACACACACACACACACATTTGTTTTTGTGAAATGTGAGTGCATTCCATAGGCTTAATGGTTTTTATACTGTACACACTGTTTTCTATCCCCCTACACTGCCCTTAAACCTACCCATCACAGGAAACATTCTGCATTTTTACTTTCTCAACAAAAAAAAAACGAATTCTGTATGATTTATAAGCATTTTGAAAAGTGTGGACATGGGTATATTTCACCCTCTCCTTGTAATACCCATGTCATAGCCTTGTCATTATACACATTTGTGTCCTGATATTTCACAAAACCAAGCACACACACACACACACACACACACACACACACACACACGAGAGGGCTGATCACATATCAGACTGTGACATGATAGTTGTAGAGCAGAACTCACCACTGAGTCCATCTGGTTGTATCGGGCGATGTCTTTATGGAGTGTTCGGAGCATGATCATAGCGACCATCCCCGAAAGGAAGAGCACAATGACCAGAGAGTTCATAATACTGGTGGCAGAGAACAGAACATTTGAGTATGCATGTTTTAATTAGCTAAATTACATTAGGGGTTTATTAGGATATGGACCCTGAGCCAGATAACACCCTCTGCATTCCAACTTTGGTGACAATGTAAGGGGTGTACATATATTTGATAATGTATCATCAACATGCGTAATTGTGCATAACATTTTCAAATCACATGTTTCAAGAGAACAGGGAAAACATGTATGTATGTAATTTAGGACAAGGCCATATAAATCTATGTAGTGTGTGATATGTGCTCTCACCTGAACCACTGAATGTTGGTGTGTGGCATAGACTCAAGAATATAATCCCATCTAGAGGCCCAGCGGATGTGTTTTTCCTCCTGCAAACACCAAACCGGCAGTTTTACAAGAGCTCTGCAGAAACACTGACATCCTAAAACACAGCAAGAGTCTCCAGTCTCTTACAGGCTAAATAACCAATTTGTTAATAGAGAGAGAGTAGGGAGACTGTTACATACTGTATGAAACTTATTGTTGCACTGTAAACCTGGTCTGTAATAATGTATACAACCCCAAATTTACATGTTTACATACTCAACCAATCAATGTAAATGTAATCATCGCTTTAATTTTCATACATAGTGTAGTATATGATAAACAATAAAACCAGTGAAAGTGACATGATCACTTTATATGACAAACAAATTTAACCAAAGGCTTTTATTCACATGTAAGCATTGATCAACGCTCATACATAGCACATCAAATATGGTAAACGGAAGCTGAATCTTAATTGCTTGGTGCGCAAAGTCAAACCTCATTGGTTATTGCACACATGGTTGAGTTTGTTTACCTTATTTAATGTGCTCTATGTATGTGTGTGGTAATCAATGTTTATATGCATTTATAAATCTAAAAAATAAAATCTGTTTATCACATAAACCGATAGTCTGTGTTCTAGACTCGGATTTAACCGCTCGATTCATAAGGATTAACTTTACAATGTCCTTATGTACTTTTTGGAGTTAAAAAATGCTGACTGTCCAAACTTTCAATGGATGGATAAAATGATTAAAGAGAAAATAAAAAATATGTTAATTTGTGTTTCAAAGATGAACGTGGCTTATGGCTTTGAAACAATATTAGGCTAAGTAAATAAAGAGAGAATTTTCCTTTTTGGGTGAACTATTCCTATAAGGCTGAATTAGAAGTATTTAAAATCACTGACCACAAATTTGACGGAGTAGGTGTAGGGAATCTTGATTTCTCCATTGAACTTGTTGCTCAGACTCATGGGAGGTCCTGTGCAGTCTGGTTTGTCTATGGTGGTGTGCTTAAAGCTTTAAGAAGAGAGAGAAACATACTCCATATGTACATATTAACATAAACCTTCTACCATTATCCACACAATCTGACAATTAAATATTTTGTTGTGCTTTTTGTTAAATCTTAATTGGCTAATTCTCTGCTGCAATATTAATGGTTGGAATTTTTAGAGCCTCAAATACCTTTTGGGCTCTAATTTAGCTGCGACCAGTCTGGCACCAGCAGCCTCCGTCTCCACCTTGTGGTAGAAGATAGTGATGTCCACATGGTTGAAGATGTAGAAGGTGTCTTTGTCATTGAAGTCAGCCTGTGTGAACATTTCCATTTCTTGAACAAGTTGTATTAAACGTAACACTCATCATTCGTGTTGGGCGATATGCTCCACAGTCATATCGTTGAATAGTCAGCCTGTGATCTCGGAGATGCATGATGATATCAGTGGATGGGTGAGGTCAATTAGCTTATTTGTTTCTTTACTCATTTATTTGTTTACTTTGTTTTATAATCACAGGAAATTAGGAATTTTGTTTTATAAACACAGGAATCTTTTTTCTGTCATTTTGCAAGCCAAGATGTAGTTGGTGATGAAGAAAAATGTCACTTTGCATTGAAATATTTCACCCAAATGTCAAACCTGTGGATATCACACAGGGAATTTACCAAGTTTACATGAGAGCTATGCCAGTGAAGGAGCATAAAACCACTGGCATTGCAAGTAAACTGCGTTCACAAGAGTTTATTAATAAATCAGGTTATTTCCCAGTAGTCAAACAAAACATAGCCTGATTATTTCTGTATCAGACTTCGCATATTACATGTAATATGTCTGTTGTGATGTTAAATAAAGCATTACAAACTGAAGAATATTTAAACATGTCAGCAGTAAACTTATATAGATATATAACTTGTATACCTTTTGAGATTTAAGAACACATTTTTATAACTTCTTGGCTCAAGAAAGAGCCAGGCTTGCAATTTATTTCTTCCTCCTAACGCGGAAGGCTCACACTGTCTGGACGTGCTTAAATGCACATTAAGGACGCTTTCCTGTAATAAAGCATGTGCGCACTTTCATTAAGACCAAAGGTCTTTCATAAGACCTTACAAACGCGTTTACAAACAGACAAATCAAGGTAAGGGGTTTATGACTTTACTATGATAAAGCAAATGGGTTAACACGTTTACATGACTTGTGAAAGCAAAAACTGTCCAAGCTTTTGGTATCTGTCACTTCATTAACCCCCTCTTTAAAACAATACCACAACCATTTATATTTACTGTGCTTATGCAGAAATATGATGTTATAGCGATCAGTAAGCCGAGAGGGCACACAGGGTTTGTTTGCGCATTAATAATAACTGACTTGCGCATGCCTAATATACGACTCATGATCATAAAAAAAAAAAACAGTGTCACTGTAGGTAAAGGTAAAGATGAAGTCATCATCCATCATTTTTTTTTAGCAACACTGCTTTTCTTTATCCAAAAAAGAGATTTAGTTTGCATATCCTATGTTGATTCTATGTTGGGTGCTTTAGGCCACAATTGAAAGTATTAATAAAATGTATGTTAATATATTATATTATAATTTAATATAATATATTAATATATTATAATAATATATTTAAATTAATTTTAAGCTATCATTGAGGAGTGCTCAATCCTCACTGGACGTCCACGTGTTGGTGTTACAACTGTGGTGATGTAGTTATGAAATTAGGGAAGGCAAATGATTATTCATTTAATAATAATAATAATAATAACCTATAAATAATAATAATAATATTAATAACTATTATTCAATACATTTATGGGAAAAACAAGGCAATTATAATTTTGATATAGTAAAAGGCATCAGCAATCTGTGATATGTCTAACTATCATCTATTGGCACAACCCTACTTAACATATGACCTGTGAAAAGGTTGTGGGTAAGCGTTACTCACATTGACAACACAGGCATCTTTGGCTCGTCCTGTATCCGTGACATAGCAACCAATGGGGAAACCAGGATTACAAAACTTCTGATTGTCCTCCACATCATAACACCACGTCACTGGCATATTATCAACAATCCTGAGAGAGACAAGTAAGTCATGAGAAGCTATGCTTCATTCTCTAAGACGTCGTTCTGTGTTACTGCTGGAAAAGAAAGAGACTTAGTGACAGCCTCACCAGTGGTGTTGGTAATTAAGGAGCATTCCCTTCTTGAGGAAGTCCAGTTTGGCTTTATCATCCGTTTTATCAGTTTTGTAAGATTTAACACAAACAGGCTGGCATTCCAAATTCTTGTTGAAGGAAAACTAGACAAAAAAAGAGATACTCAATGACACTGAATAAAATGCTAATGTTAAAGAGAACAATATAATACATTTACTGCAATGTAAATTTTGAAGTAAGGACAAAGTCAGACCTTGAGTGGACATGAATTTTCAATTATGCATTTAATTTTATCGCAAGTGAATTACATTGCACTTAAGGTAGACATTTTGTGATATAGGTGTTGCTAAAATAGCAATTGTGTGATATACCTTATACGGGGACGGCTCAATTCTTTCTCCAAACAAAACCTGACCCAAGTTCTCAGATGGACGCTTCTCAGACTGATCAGCACAAAAATCAAACCTGGAAGATTAAAAATAATGAAGTATAAAGCTTTCTGGACACAGTTAACCATCAAAATAAACCATACACAACATGTTTGGAATATCAGTCATACCATCACAAAATCTACCACTTGATAATCTGTCCAGTATGATTGGTTAGGTTTCAGATATGCTACTTTAAACTGCATTCACATGGGGCGTCAGCTTTAATGCGTGACGGAAGGGGCGCGTCTGAAGCCTGGTGCTGATGAAACCATCATAGTGATAACAGCCAATCGGATTACTTTTCTGATGTTGCATGAATGCAACTGGCTAGGGTATTTGCATAGGCAATCTGATTGGCTAACACCTGTGTTGGCGGCTTGGCGCTTGAAAGGGATACTCACCGCTTTTTCATATTAATAACAGTTTAATATGAAAAAGCGGTGAAGTATCCCTTGAAAAGTTGAACATTTCTCAACTTCTGCTGCAAGCAACGGAACCCACAATTCAGTTCGCCAATGCATGATGTTCCCATTCAAAGCCAATTAGAAGTGTTAACACCATGAATGCACCATTACTGCACTTCTAAGATGGATGTCTTGTTTAATTATTTATCCGGTGTCATGACATGTAAAGTGAAAAATATTTCGTCTGTCAATATTTAAACACAGCTCGCAAAGTTGCCGTATTCTCTATACAGTAGACTATTGGGTGGGTGTGAGCATTTTAAAATGGATTCAAATTCTTAGTGAAGAATTTTATTCACTATGTAGTTATAAAACAAAAAAATTAACTGACATTAACCTAAACATTAAACAACAAAACTTCATAAACTACAAACAGATTTTGAGGCCTTGCTTGGACTGGAGGAAATCAGTGAGTTATAGATCACCCGAAAAATAACATCATTCTGAATGATAATTCTGTCATTATTTACTTACCCCTGTGTCATTCCAAACCTGTATTACTTTATTTCTTCATTGGAACATTAAAAAAATATTTTGAGAAATGTTTCAGTGTTTTTAAACCATTCAATGGAAGTCAATAACTTGGTAACTTTTTGGTTACCAGAATTGATCAAAATATCTTCTTTTCATCAGACAACACAAAAGTGTATTTTATTAAAAGAAAGCTGTCACATGAGCACTCATGTTAATTCACAGACAGAACAACCTCAGGCATTTGAGCAGACATTAAGTGCAAAGTGGATTAATAATGCAGAGCATATGCCATATTGAATGTCTTGTGAGGAAAAGTAAGACATTTTTTTGCCTCCATTTGATTATACAGCGGTGGTTTGACTGAAAGGAGTCTGTGTTAAGATAACAGCGCTCCCTCCTCAGCCTGCAGACAGTCTGAGTACAAATCTCTACATTCAAAGTTTCCTTTCCTCCTTCTCCAGTGTCTCCCTAGTGTTTTGCACACACCATCACTGAATTTCATGCTTTTCAGGTTTTCCCTCAGCTTTGTAAATTCCAATGCAAAAGAAAGAGTTGCTCATGCAAAACCTGTACTGTCTAGTAATAAATGTGAGGGGGGGAAAGTAAGATTTCATCAGTGTTGCTCATTAACTAAAAATAAAACTATTAAAATGTGTTTGCATTCATTGAAATGATGTTGAAATTAACTAAAATATAAATATTAGATAAAAAAAAAAAACTTAAATTAAAAATAGAAACACTGCCTTGGGCATCAATGACATAATACCTATTACCCTTGATTTCCTTTGATTTGTTTTATTTAGGAGAAACCATGGAAATACCAAAGATGTTTTTCATATATTATGTGTATATTTATTAAACAGGTGAGCAACTGCTTGGATACACTAATCATCAGAAAACTAATCAGTGTTATATAGCTTAACACAGTTGGTCTTAATTGTTTAAGTCTCATTTTACTGCGACTACCTTGTTTTACCATGACTAATACCTTTCTAACTTGCTGCAATGTGCAACAAGTGTCTCATAGTGGCGAACGCACAGAGTAGCATTATTATAACATAACTTTGATAAAACAGCGCTGCATTACCCCACATATGCATGACCGGAAGAAGCGGAAGCAGTCGTCTGCGGCATTACAAAAGCTCATTAAAATCAAGGCGCCATCAAGCTACACCTTCGTTTTGAAATAAACGACCTCTAGCGGCAAAAAATTAAACATATTGTGGCTTCAATACATATTTTAGATGTATATAACACTATCCATCAATGACAAAAATGACAAATGTTTTTTACTCACGCTGTGTATTCATAGGGCAACACAGACTCCACAGAATCCAGCCTGTTCACAAACAGCTCAATGAATGACTGTGGAAAAGAGAAGCAGTAAAGGTTAAGGCAATGTCCACGGTAATTTCTGTGGTTTCACAGTCAAATGTGCCATCGTTTGAAATTAAGGGATGCACCAATATGAACATTTCAGCTGATAACCAATATTCTTTATATTTAAAAGACGATAATGTTTCCAATCATATTTCAAGAAATTCAAAAACATCATGGGCCATTGCAAAAAGCGTATATCTAAAGTGTTTCAGCTGAAGAAAATAATCCATTATTTATTGGCTGTAACATATCCACCAAAGGTAATTATTGGGTTGATTACTATAACATTAAAAAGGGCCATACATCGGTCGATACGAAGGCTGATATATTGTGCCCTAGTATTAACTTTTTTTCTCCATTCACTTTTTTTTGACATGCAAATGTTCATACGCTGTGCCATGTGTCGTGATGGCCACTGTAAAAAAAAAAAAAGAGATTGTTTAGTGACAATAGTGTAGGGGTAAGATGCATGGCAGAAAGTTGATGCAAATCAGCCAGAGGTTCGAATTCGCCTTTTGAGGAACTCACTCTACTCCCTTTTCCTATCACATATCAGAACGGAAAGGCATTTATTTTCAATAAAAATGAAGAAAACATATAAAAGTGCCAATAAAGTGTATAACGTGTTTAATAATAACATGTTTATTGGTTAGGGTCAGGTGAGCAGAATTATATATGATAAAAGTGTGTGGGTCCCATATCATTGATTTTAAAAAGTGGGTGGGTCTTGCCCCACCGACATAAAATGGTTCAGACGCCCATGATAAGAACCATAGTGCCCATCAAAATGTCAGTTACTACAGTAAAACACATTCATATGTGATCTCTTTGATACTGTGTAAAACGTATTTTAGATGTATTTTATTTTCTTGATGATGATGGTGCTGTTTTTAACAGTCACATTGCAGTAAAGGTAAGTGTTATTGTATGATATTTTATTAAAAAAAATATTAGTGTAACTATTTATTTAGGTGGAAACTATGGCTACCACATTTAACTATAGTTTAACTATAGTTATTTACAAAGGAAATGCATTTAAGAGTTGTTTGCAGTGTATAAGAGAATCCCCCCCCCCCCATAAAGAATGTGGACATAAGGAGAACAAACGTCCGTCACACCTGTTGAACCAGTTTTAACGTGGACGTGACGTCTACAGTGAGACCTGCTAATTCCCCAGCTGTTATTTAACACACTATTGAATTGCATTATTCAACAATAATATAATGAGCGTCATGACACAAACTTTAACTAGTCAATGGGATGCATCCAAATGATTCGTGACCTCTTTCGTTCATCATGCATATGAAGATGATTTTAATGAACTGTTGTGCGCTGTGCACTCTCACCTCGGAACTATACTAGAATACGTTACTTCAAAAGCTGCGGTATGAGAGACCGTAACGTTAGTTGAATTGTAAATTTATCGCCACCATACATTAAAAGTGAGGCGGTCAGTTGCTAACATTTTTCCAAATGTTTGTGCTCTATGTAAATAATATATAAAACAAAAAAGCACCGGCTGATTAAATTAATTTAGAATTTACTTTTTTTTTTTTTTAAGACAAACTAACGTTACTCCAGGTGAGGAGACGACACATGAGAATGAACGGAATCTCTTCTTTTGAAGGCCTCACAGACGCAACGTCAAAGGAAAAGTCAGTTATTTGGCAATAAAAAGTTTGTGCAAGAGTTGAAATGAGTACGTTAGGTTTAGCTCTTATCAATAACGTCTCCACAACTTGCACACATCAATAGCATAAGGAGCTAGCATTCACGCAGCACAAGACACTCCGTTAGAGAAAGAAAAACGACACATCTCATACATTTGCCCGAAATTATTAACTATGCTTATTAATGTAAATGTTTACCTTGCAGTCTGGCACATCACTGTTTTTTTCGCTCGTTTCTTTTTCACAAAAGCTGACCGGGGCCAAACCAGGAAGATAGAAACTCAACGCGTCCCGCAGAGATCCGCACACAAAAAGCAACAAAAAAACAACACGGACACGGTGGAACACGACCATTTTGCCTTGACCGACTGGTTAAGGATTCGGAAGATGTATTTACATGCGTAAAATGTAGATATGCGTTCAAAATCCAGACATTGGTGATAACTAAGCACAAGCGCTAGCGAAACTGCTGCCTGCGTAGCAGCATCTGACTCCTCAGACACGTCACCCGTCACGAACAGCATGATGGGATAGCGGAGGACTCTAATGCGGAAGAGAATAACACCAACGCATAAAAATAAAAATCTCTACTCAGAATGCTGTGCTCTCTGTAAATGATATATTTCATTTAGCACCTATTTTTAATATCACCAATTTACAAGAAAATATTTTAATACACCCATTGGTTAATATTTACTGCCAATCTAATTTATGGGATATAAAATATTCAGTCTATGTAAGAGTATTTAATAGTATTATAATGGATAACACTTAGAAGCAACAAAGTTGATACATGCGTAACAAAATCACCTTTTCTTGAATCATAACCAACTTTTCTTGAATCATGTTTTAATAAAACAAGGAACCACTGAGAACATGAGTGCTAAAACAGACGGATCACAAAAATGTTTCAAAACAAAGGGAACAAAAGTTAGATGCACATAACAGTCATTTTATTGTACATCTTCAGTACCCATTTTAAATCTCACAAACATTAAGCAACCGTTGTTCTCACATCTGACATTACAAAAAAACTAAAACAAATGTAAATGACATAGTTCAGATGCAGTACATAGTTATGACTTCTGATTCAAAAGTTCAAGGGTCATGAAACCTTAGACAGCATCTCCACAGGCTAGAATTTCCAGTCTCTATGGTTCTTCTGAGGTTTAGAGCATAAATCCTCCATCAGAACTGATTTAAAAGCAGTTTCAGTGTTACAATAATCGTTGATAGTATGGGTTAACATGATCTGAGATCAGTTCTTTCAGACTGTACTCACTGAGCGTGCTCAGGAGACGCACAACTCTGCTGGTGTGCTAAGCTGTTGGGCTGCAGAGACTGAATCAGTCTTCTCCTGTGCACTCGACTGGCTGGAAGCCATTTTCTTTTTAAAGAGACGCAAACTCAGTTGCACAAGTTCATTGTCCACAACCGGAGCGCTGGTGTAGATCTGCTTGGTAGTGCCCTACATGAGGAATAAAGAAGCATTAAACCAAATATTGAAATCACATACACCATTATTAAGCTAATTATTAGGATTTTATATTTATATTATAAGGCAACAGTTCAAGTGTTAGTTCACCCAAAATGTTTAATTATGTTATTGATTACTCACCCTCATGTCGTTCCAAACCCACAAGACCTTCTTTCATCTTCCGAACACAAATTAAGATATTTTTGATGCACTCTGATAACTCTGACCCCTCCATAGACTGCAATTAAATTACCACTTCCTAGTTCTACGTCTGAACGGCGGCTCACCTTTGGCCAGCCCCTGTATCCGCATCACATGCATACACGCATGGTTCTCTCATGAACAGCATCGGCCAATGGTGAGTCACCAAACTCAGAAGCACTGCACTATATTTACAATGTAAACTGTGTAGCAGACCGACACAAACAAGAAGAAATTGTTGAATAAAGTAATTATTTTTGTTTGTTTTATGCACAAAAAAGTATTCTTGTCGCTTCATAAAATTAAGCTTGAACCACTGGAGTCACATGGACTATTTTAACAATGTCTTTCCTACCTTTCTGGGCCTTGAAAGTGGTAATCAAATTGCAGTCTATGGAGGGGTCAGAGAGCTTTTGGATATAATTTAAAAATGTCTTAATTTGTGTTTGGAAGATGAACAAAGGTCTTGCGTGTCTGGAACAACATGAGGATGAGTAATAAAATGACAACTATCCTACTCTTAAGGGTGAACTATCCCTTTTAAAATCACACAAATAGCACCCCTTACAAGATGAGATTTATAGTATATATATATATATATATATATATATATATATATATATATAAATAAATATATAAATATAAATTAATACCTTTATTCAGTGTTTATAAAATTTGTCAAAAGTGACAGTCAAGACTTCTACATGGTTACAAAAACAAATATTTCAAATAAATGCTTTTGAATTTTATATTTATTTAAAAATCCTGAAAGAAAAAAAGATTACGCAATGTGATAGTTTCTTTTCAAATCAGTATATTAGAATAAGTTCTGAAGGATTATGTGAGTGTAGTAATGTAGTAATGTAGACTGTAGTAATGATGCTGAAAATTCAGCTTTGCATCACAGGAATAATTACATGGTAAAATATATTTCACAAGTTAACTGTATTGGGCCATATTAAAAAGGCCATAAGAGCACCTTGTCATTTTTCAGGAGCTGTCTACGTATGGCAATGTCTCGGCGAGCACATAGCGCCTTGCAGCAAGGGCCCAGGCTCCTCAGTAGGTTGGCCCTCTCCAGTCTTCTGTTGTATGCAGCCATGTTCAGAGCACCCAGATCATGCTCTAAGAGTTTATCAGCATCTATGGATTCATATTTTGAGATTAAAGTCACTTGTTTAGAAAAAAAAATCAATTTGCATGCTACAAGTAGAGCTTCTTTTATAATTCAGTAGAGCGTCTTTTATAATAAAACTAAAATATTCATTCAAAGGTATATTTGCACATTCACCTTTAGGGTCTTCCAACTCTCTGGAGCACACTTCTTTAACTCTGGCAAGGAGCTGAGGCCCAGCTAAGCGTCTGGACACTCCTGCTCTGAGGAGCACAGCCCCTGGGGTGAATCGCAGCAGTGCTGCTCCGGGAGTTCTGGGCTCCTGTTTTTGCTTGGGCATCAAACTGGACCAATCTACATCAATCACATCCAGAGGCCCTGAAACAGAACAAGCAAATAGTATATTATGAAAAGTTCAAATTTGGGTAGAGGAATTTTGAGATGGTCATTACCATCTCATAGTTTCTCCATATTTGTCAGTGTCATGGGCTTGTCTGATTAGTAAATCTTTTGTTTTTCTCAATTTATTTAAATCAACTGTTCAAACTGAAAAAGTTACATGTGGCCAGATGTGACGTTTTGTTTTGTGCTAGAGATGACCACATTCATTGTAATTGTCACAATGCAAACTTTTTTGATATTATTAAAAAATATGTGTGTTCATAAGTATATTCATTATTTTAAAGAAGCAAAATTACAACATGCACATCTTAAAGGGTTATTAGTTCACCCAAAAATGAAAATTCTATCAATAATTACCTTACCCTAATGTACTACCCTTCGACACCTTTAAGACCTCTGTTCATCTTCGGAACACAAATGAAGATATTTTTTTTAAATCCGATGGCTCAGAAAGGCCTTCATTGACACCAATGTAATTTCCTCTTCCAAGACGTCATTACAAAGTCCATCTCACTACAGTGGTTCTATAATAATTTTATGAAGCAACGAGAATAGTTTGTGCGCAAAAAATAAACTAAATAACTTATATAGTGATGGGCCGATTTTAAAACAGTTTTGAACGTTATGAATCAATTTATCGATTCATGATTCGGATCGCGACTCATTACGCTGATTCATAACCGTTTTGATATCGGCCCATCACTATATAAGTCGTTATTTAGTTTTTTTAGTTTTTTAGTATTTTTAGTTTTTCAAAAAACTATTCTCGTCGCTTCATAAAATTATTGTAGAGCCACTGTAGTGAGATGGGCTTTGTAACGACGTCTTAAGTGCCTTTTATGAGTCTTGAAAGAGGAAATGACATTGAGCCCTGTCTGAGGCATTGGATTTCAACAAAAATATCTTAATTTCTGTTTCGAAGATGAACGGAGGTCTTAAAGGTGTTGAACGACAGTAGGGTAAATAATTAATGACAGAATTTACATTTTTGGGTGAACTGACCCTTTAATTTCTTGCATTTAACACAAGCTTTAATTTTGGCACTTGTTTAAAAAAACTATTTCACAATAAAGGGGTCTCACCTGGAACAAATTTTAACATTAGTATCATTAAACAAAAACTTTGCATCATTAAAGCACTTTTTATAGCTCAAAACATTCTCATTATAAAATAAGCATTTATTTAAACAAGCTCTGCCCACTGACGTTCTGTCAGTTAACATCTGATTAGGGCTGTCAAAATTGCTCAAAATGACTTTCAAATATTCCCTAAAAAAAAAAACCAGAATATTCGAACTATTCAAACATCTGGGTGCGCATTGTCAATGCGCATTCTCTTTGTATTAATTTGTCCTGTTATTGATGTAATGCTCATGCATTACGTCAATGACAGGACAAATTAATACAAAGAGACATAACTACTTGTATAGGTAGTCTATTTAAGTTTAAACATATTTGACAATATATTAATTACACAAAAACAAGTAAATCAACTAATGGCCAAGACCGCAGAACTCACTCTCTCTTTCGACCTCTCCCTCACGCCCTCTGCGCATAACGGTTTAAATGAACAAACTTTGAGTGCTGATCAAGAATCAAGAGTTTTGTGCAAGCAACTGAAGTTTGACTTCATTTAGTGATTGAAAAAAATATTATTATTATTAATTTAAGTTTTGGGGCATATTGAACGCTCCAAGCGAGCTATGCTGTGGTAAACATGGAACTCTTCCTTGACATGAAATGGTAAATAATCAAACCAGTGGAAGCAGTGCATTTATCCTTTTTCCATGCAAATATCCATTCAGTCAGTACAGTAGCCTACACTTTAGTAATGTTTCTGTTTAACGTTAATAAAAGGAGGCATGGTATGCTAACTGTATCCTACGCAGCTTGCATACACTTTATCTCGTGGCTTAACATTTTTACTGACATTATTCCACACATGGCTTTTTAGATTTTGGAGGGTTAAAATCGCTTTCTCTGCTGCTGTCGAGTTGGGCTCTGCGCTTTCTGCCAACTTCCATGCAAGACGCATCAAATTTCAGCAGTCCCTGACAGTGCGTCTCCTGCAACCTGTCACCCTCAGGCACGTTCGTGCCCATGAGCGCCCACTCTCAAAGCAAACAGCCACGCCTCTACTACCGCGGGCGTTTTTCCCCACATTTAAAAAAATAAAAAATAATTAACAGCTGAAACCCGCCTACACCAGACATGAGCATCACGTCACATCAAAAGCAAAAAGAATACATTATAAATCAAATAACACTGACTTCTATAGAACAGAATATAATTATATTATATATGTTATATTCTGTAACAGAGCTTGTTGATAGATTAAACATTCGCCGTATCCGGTCAGCAAAACTCCGAACACATCTTTCCTTTTTAAGAATGACTTCAGTGCCGTTCTTTGTTCTTTTCTCAGAGAAAAGCTTAACTTCAAGTCTTCCAGAGTCGCGGTCAAAGCTGATTCGAAAATCCACCGTTCGCCAGTTTCTGTGTTTACTAGAAGCATGCAAACGCAACTCGGCTGCCGTCATTATGGCCCCACCCATCCACTCTATACACGATGTGATTGGCCTGGCAAGAGTTAGGCGAAAACAACTCAGAAGGGTATTGAGAGTTGCTAGACGACACTCACAGGCAGATTATATTTGCTGCCGCTAGGGTGGGTCTAGATTTCTAGGCTAAGAAATGTATACAGGTTTGGAACAACTTGAGGATTAGTAAACTAATGAAAAAAATTTTGGGGGAAACTATCCTTTAAAAAAAGTAAAGAAAATTATCCCATAATTCACTCACCCTTAAGACATCGTAGGTGTATGACCTTCTTCTTCGCGCCAAACACAATCAATCAGAGTTATATTAAGAGTTATAATAAAAGTTATATTAAAAAGTATCCTTCTCAGCTTTATAAAGGGAGTAGATTATACAATTTTTTTAGCACCAAAAAAGTGCATCTATTCTTCTATTATAAAGTAATCCATACGGCTACAGGGGGATAATAAAGGCCTTATAAACTGAAGTGATGTGTTATTGTAAGAAAAATATCCATATTTATAACTTTATATACTGTAAATCACTGGAGTGAACTCTGACCCAATGCATTACATATTGACGAATGCAGAAGTGCAGAGAATAGAGCAAAAGAAAACACTGGTCACAAATTAGAGGTCTAAAACTTGAATTTTTAAAAAGAAATGCTGGAGGAGCTTGAGTTTGTTGCCCATAGGGATGGGCGATAAAGACTTAAATTGATCACACTATTTTCTGGTATTTATGGCTAAAGTAAAATATACCCGTCATCAAATTGGCTCCTATAATACATACAACATATTGATGAGCTGCTGGGTTCATGAATATTAAATCACATAATGGAGCACATTGGAGGATCATTATGAAACTGTGAGCAGATTTGACTATGGCGGACCATTTGTTTGTGCTGATATATGCGTCTTCACAGGACCTTGGTGTTACGTACCAGAAATCTTTTCTTCATCTTGTTGGTCATCTCTCTTCTGACTGTCTGCCAGAATCTCATCCAGTTCATCATCACTGATTGGCTCATACTCCTCACCACCTGACACAACAGACGGCGCATCTTCCACTTTTCCATCCTCTTCTTCTGAGAGAAAGAACAAACACACATACATATGGTAAAATTTAACAATCTTCTAATACATCAGACTATATTTTGAGAAATAATGGGTGTGGGGAGTGGGTTGACTTACCATCAAGACTATCCATTTTCTCTAATTCAGATGCTTCCCCTTGCAGGTGTGAATTGTCGGCTGGTTTATCTACATCCATGAGAGCTTCTCTGGGTAACAGAGGTTCATACTCTCCCCTCTCCATCTTAATTTCACCTCTGCTCTTTGGTTCCCTGTGGGCTTGAAGCTCAAACGGAAGCATCCTTTCCCGTTCACGCTCGCGGTCCCTTTCACCACGCTCGCGATCCATTCGCTCATGTGCCAGCAGCCCTTCAGGTAAGAGTCGTTCCCTGTCACGCATCTCCCGCATGTCTCTCTCTCTAATTGGTTCCCGGTTGCCACGGAGGAGGGGCTCTCTTCCCCGCCCGCCCCATTCACGGGGTTCAGGTTCCCAATCTCTCTGTTGGGTTTGTTGATTTTGCAGCTGACGGTGATCCTTTTTCTCACGCTCTCGATCCAACTGTTCACGTTCTCGCTCCCGGTCTCGGTCACGCTCACGGCTATCGTAGGAGCCGGCTCTGGAACGAGCCTGGCGCTCAGACTCCGGTGAACTACGGCGGGAACTGTGACTCCGAGAGTCCTGCCGGTCTGTGAAAGCAAATGAAAGCAAATGAATGGAAGCGTGTTCAAGCGGTTCCTGTGGTAACCAACAACAAGACCTGCTTGTGATAGCGAGTGAAAATTCCCTGCAGCTAATGCCAAATCACTAAATACTGAGAATGATATTAGACTGATTTTCGTCATGTAGAATATTTTTCTTTATGTTGTTTTGATCGTTTGCCAATCTTTTCACGTAGGTACTCTATTCTAGGGATGCGCGGTATACCGGTACTGGAAAAATACCGGTATATATTTTATTTCAAACAGTACGATATCCTGATTTTGCACATTCCGGTATATGCTGCTTTTCCGAAGTTCACCACTAGATGGCAGCGCGCTACCCAAACTGACCCGAAACAACCGGCAAATATGACAACAACATAGACGAACAAAATGGATAAAGCAGTTGAATCTCACTCAAGATGCCCAAAACAAATTAATAAAGAGAGGAGTAGAAGTGGAATTTGTAATTACTTTGCTTATAAAACTGATGAAGAACCATCAAACCTAGCCAAGAAGCATCTGTCACTATCCTGACTTTAAGACTTCTGAAGAGATCGACAGGTCAGTGGATCATTCAGACCATCTCATTTAGACATTTATTTTCTTTTTACACTGATCAACGCACATACATAGCCTAACATAAGATCGAATATCACAAAATCTCCAGCTTTCGTTTCAACCAATGACATTTAGATCTCATAATATTTGCATGCGTAACGTTACTATTGCACTGTTTACATTCGCGTTAGACACAGCCGACTGTGTTTATGTGAATACTCACTAAAGATGGACATTTTTACATAATTCTGTGTATTTGACTGTTTAAGGAAATTTAATTTGTAATGTGCGAGCTCTACGTTACAGGAGTGTGTGTGTGTGTGTCGCTGTTATGAGCTCATGTCTCCTGTAACTGTTATTACGAAATGCTATAAAATCACTTGCATGTTCAATTGATTTCTGTTCTCCATTCCGAGACGAACGTGAAATGTTGAATCGGATTATGCAGACTGCTTTAGTGTAGTGCGATGTCTTTTCAACCCAGAAGCAATTTGCTAATTTTGAGAGATTTTTGCTGCAATTATTTCTCACAAGAAAATTTTCAAATGATTGATTTGATGTGATAAGCTTTGCTAATTAATTTACTAATAAACATTTGTGGTGATTTTCCACGTTATAAACTCAAAACTTGCATAATTGTACTCATTCTTGTGCAATATAACGTTACCCGCGCTAATATTAGACTTGTGTGGTATCGATTTAATATCGGTACTTCGGTATTAGATTGTGGTACCGTACCGAAGCCAAAATTGTGGTATCGAGCCATCCCTACTCTATTCCTTAATCTTTGGTCAAACCAATTGAGAGATTCCAAAAAGTTCCCACTTACACAAGCTTCTATAAGGAGACTCACCTGAGGAGGTACTCCGACTGGGTTCTCCTCTCCGAAGCTGATCAATCCTCGACTTCCTCTCTCCTCCCATCTGTTCACTGGCCGCTGCTCTCTCCCGGTCTCGCTCCCTCTCTCGTTCCCTCTCCCTGTCCCGTTCCCTCTCTCGCTCTCGTTCTCTCTCCCGGGAATTTGCACCTTGCATGAGTCCTCTGCGAGACCTCAGCCCCTGAGGGCCTTCATCCCGGTGAGCCGATTCATTGGAGGGCGAGCGTAGTCTTCGTGAAGACGCACGGCTTTGGTTGCTGCCCATGCTACTGCTACGCTGCTGCTGCATGTCTGCTTGCTGTGGTTTACGCAGCATGTGTTGCGGCAATAACGGTTGTAAAGGAAGAGACTGTATCAGCATCGGAGGGTCAGGAAGCAGGGGGGCGATAGGGGGGTCCCGGCCCACAACACGTGCACCCCTTCTGGGTGGACGCTCTGAGGGAAGCAGGCGCTCCGCAGGCCTATCGGGTGGCAGGGAGGCAGAGGAGCTCTCACCTCGCTCTGGAACGTCTTCATCAGACCAGTCACTGAAGTTGGTTTCCAGTTTAGCTGAGATTGAACTCTGTCCAGCCGTTAAAGCCCTCTGGGAGGGAAGATCATCCTTGTTGATTGGTGGGGGTGTACGTGGGCCTCGCCGTCTCTTGCTGAGGGGGTGTTGGGCTACTAGCTCGTCCTCAGAAACATCCGACTCGGCACCTTGTGAGCGCTTGCGCTTCCTTTCTAAGGCTTTCTTCTTGGGCACCTTGCGGGGTGAGAGCAGAGCCTGGGGAGCTTCAGGCACTGTGGAGGAGGATGGGGGCTCAGGGTTACTGCGGTCCCCTTCTACAGATGGCACTTCCACCTCTTTCCGGATCTTCTTCAGATTTTTCTTCTGAGATTTAGTCTTTTTTTTGCCCTCCTCATGAACGGCTGATAAAGAGTCTCTCTCCTCCATGGGAGGAGGAGTGATGGCGACAGAAGGGAGGTCCCTCTGCTCTTTTCCCCTCCTGGAGTCAGAGATGCCCGTAGCAGAAACATCTGGAGCGTGTTCTCCGCGTCGCTCTGCTCCTCTTCCTGCTCCTCTCTCAGCACGGGAATCTACCTCCTCATGGCGGCCACGGCCTTCTTTTTTATCAACACGCCGCTCTTCATCCTTCCAGCGGTTCGGTTTTTCATCAGTAAAGGAGCGGACAGGTGAGCGAGCGGTCTCCTGAGGACGAACCACTTGACTTAGCAGTCTGTGTTTTTCGCCTGAAACAAAACCATACATTTTAAGTGCAAATATTCTGTGTATGTGCACTAAATATCTATGAGCAAGAGTATGCCAAGTTCATGTTTTCACTAAGGGGTGAAAACATAACCTTCACTTGCTCAGATAAAGTCCTACCTTTCTCCTCAGTGCTGTTGTAACCGTCACTGTCCGCAGGGCTAACATCTCGCCCTCGTTTGGGAGATGGCCGTGGGCTGGGAGTGTTCTCAGGACGGTGTCTCTTACGGCTGCAAACAAACAGAAAGGCAAAATATGATTTAAAAAAACCTGAGGAAGTGTATTATTTTCCAAATGTTTATAATATCTGAACTATGGTTAAGTCTTGTGCTAACCTAGGCTGCATTTATTTGATCAGAAATACAGAAAAGTCTGCAATTGTATGCAAGTTATTCCTGTGACGGCAAAGCTGAATTTTCAGTATCATTACTCCAGTATTCAGTGTCTCATGGTCTATCAGAAATCATTCTAATTTGCTGTTTTGGCTCAGCAAATATTTAATATTTTCAAATGTTGAAAACAGTTATTTTCTCATTATATAGAGACCATTATATACTTTTTTCAGGAATGTAGGAAAGTTCAAAAGACTATTTATTTGAAACAATAAATAATCCTTTCTGAATAAAAGTAATTTTTTCCCAAATAAATCTTACTGACCCCAAAGTTGAGCAGTTGTGCAAATGTTATATAATTTGGTCATTATCACAAAACATCCTGCTTTATTAGAGGACTCACAAGCTCACCATGTATATGAAATTAATACTCAAGTCTGCAAGATAGTGTTTTCTATTTTTATAGCTAAACATTAAGTGGTGCAGATTAGCTTTTGACTTTTTTTTAAAGGGGTTAAATAGGAATGCATGATATATTTATAAAATATACTGGCTATGGGCTGCTGTTAGAGATATTTAAATTCACTGATATCAGTTGAGCTGATTGAGCTGATGTACATAAAAGTGACCAATAATACTAGAGAACCTACGTGTTCTTTCTCTCTTCATGAACATCTCGGGTGGACCGATCCTCTCGTGGCTCTTCTCTTCTGTCCCGCCTTTCTTCCCTCCCTTTCTCTCTCTCCTCCCACTCCCTCTGCCTGTCCCTCTCTCTTTGCTCTCTTTCCCGTTCCCTCTCCTTCCTCTCTCGTTCCCGTTCTCTCTCCCGCTCTTCTCGCTCTCTTTCTCGCTCCTCCCGCTCTCTTTCCCGCTCCCTTTCTCTCTCCTCCCTCTCCCTCTCTCGTTCTCTTTCCTTCTCTCTCACCCGCTCTCTCTCCCGGACCTGCTCGCGTTCTCTTTCAGCCTCTCTTTCCCGCTCTTTTTCCCTCTCTCTCTCCTTCTCTCTTTCCCGTTCCCTCTCTCTTTCTCGATCCCTGTCCTTCTCTCGATCACGGGTACGGTCATCTCGTCTGTCATCCCCTCGATCGTTCCTTCGATCATCTCTCCTCTCTTCACGCTCAAGGTCCTCGCCGCGGCTTTGCTGGCGGCCAGGGGAGGGCGCTCTTTGTTCTGTCAAACAAAAATAAACTTCCATCAATAACACCAAAAGTTGCTCTCATGCCATCTGATGTTAAAGGAACAGTTCACAGACATATGCACTTAATTGAAAATATCCAGTAGTGAACATTTAATTTCGGCTTGTTCCTTACACAGAGCTACTGTATGAATTCAGAACAGTTTAACTATTTCAAACGAGTCACTCTGACTGCTTTATGGTGTTTTTGTCACTTTTTTGCGTATTTGGAAGCTTGACAGAACTTTTTACATAGAAGAAAATTACTGTTGCTGTGCTAAATAACCTTGTTGCCTTTCTGTCCATCAAGCTTTAAAGCTTAATGAATGTCAAACACATACTGTTACTAATTACCATTTTGTGGCAAATTCCTTTAACTTTTTTTTGACTAGTTAATGGAAACCCTTGTGTCTTATTCCTGAAATTAGCCATTAAACTTGAAAAATGCAAGCATTGGATTTTGTTTACACATTGACCTTCATTCATTTTAAACTTCTGTGATATTTTTATATTTTTTAAAGCGTCTGTTTGGGCAGTTTTCATTAACACTAGATCAAAATGGGCTTCATCTAAGATACTTGTTGACATCATCTTGTGTATGGATCATTATAAAGCATGTTTGTTTTTGTTTTTTAAACAGCATGCTTGATAGATACATTTGGTGCAAATCAAATTTCAACATCTGTTCTTTTTTTCCTTTTTTATGGTATCCACAAACAATGATTGACTGTTATATAACTCTGACAGCAATTCAGTGACATTAAGGCTATAACATAACTGGCTTTGGGGTACAAAGGTGTTTAAAACAAGTTAACAGATGTAAACTGTTTGTGAGCATCCCAACGCTTCCCACGTTGCTGAGTGTGCCGTTTAAAAGAATATGTTAATACATGCTTATTAATATACAGTTAAGTGGAAGATGTGCAGTGCCAATCTGCCATGTACATAAAATCATAATGAGAACACTATTGAAACATGAATAAAAAACACTATTGAAACATGATGCCGTTTCAGCATCATTGTTACAGGAAGCGCACATCCACAACGGGAGTTACACATTCAGACAAGCACAATAAAATGTAATGTCCGCATTTGCGCCCTTTTCTGCAGATGCAGTTTTACTTTGATTAATCTCATATAGAATGCATTAGGTTGAGTTTACTGGTGTTTATTCACTCTTCAGTTTCAGTTCAAATGCAATGCCTGACCTTATTGACTAAGATTTTGTTATTTGAGACAGTCTGTGGTATTCATTTTAGATTTTATTTCCTTCTCCAAAACATGGATGATTTTATTAATAATCCAGCAGTGTAATTTATTCAAAACAGCAGGCATATTTATTTTTACGGATTTTTTGTTTTAATGCGCAGGAATGTCTGGAATCACTTAAGTAGATGAAAATATAGTTAAAGGTGCACTATGCAACTTTCCGTCCACTGAAGGGCACCTATTCTATACAAAGGCGTAGTTTGATGACGCCAAGTGTGAGCGCAGTATCTTGGGACATGTGGTCTTCACCTCACAGCCGGTGGAAAATAGGACTTGGGCAGAAATCATGTTGATAGATGCGGTTATTAACGTTACTGTAGTGTAAAGCAGAGCAGGACCGAGTGTTGTGGAGCTGAGCACAGCTGCTGGAGCGACTGATAAACAAACACACAGCTCGCGAGCACCGGGACTTTTATTATGACGGGGCGGGACACAGTCGCTGGGCGCGCGCGCTTCCACTTTTTCCGGTCATGATTATAAGGTAAAGCAGCTCTGTTCATCATATTAGATACATTTAAGAGTGTTTAAAAAGATGTTATGACGTTACTCTGTGCGTTCGCTTGGCGCTGCTGTGACATGTTCACACTGCTAAGAGTAAAGAGCTTCTTCAGAATAAAACCGAGGGTAACGCAGATATGACGCCATTGACAGGCGACTCCCTCAAACGCTATGCTGAAACGTCCCGTTCCTTAGTTAAAATAGCAATTTTCTCACAATTTACAAATAGTTGGACACATTTGGGATATTGTAAGTACTCAACTGAACAATACACCTAGTGGTTTTTGGATATTTTACTGCAGAAATACTACATAGTGCACCTTTAAGTGCAAGATGTGCAGTGTCAACATAACATTATAATGATAACACAGTAGACTGTCATGAACTCTTAATGCTTGAATTGCGTCAGGAAGAGCACATCCACAAAGCCAGTAAAATTTCTCGCTAGCACGTAAATTAGTTCAAGTTCAATTCATTTGGATCCTTTTGTGCAGATACAGTTGTAATGTTACATCTATATTGTGCATCTAGGATATCCAATTAATTCCATATGATTGTCATATAGAACAGGCTCCCAAAATTATGAACATCTCTTGCTTAGTCACCTCTTTCTCTGTTGTCACGGCGATCTCTCTCTGCGTGTCCTCCCCTGCGTTCATCTCTGGGCTGTTCTCCTCTCGGTCTGTCGTTGTCATAGCGATCACGGTCAGCGTTCCTCTCTGAGCTCCGCTCTCTCAGACTGCTGCGGGACTCCCAGCTGTCATGCCCACTAGCACTGCTAGCATCAGTTTGTGATGCTCTACCGCCACGAGATGTACCTGAAACACAAAATTCATCATATCCTCTGCATGAGTATTTTAAATAAATTTCAAGTTCTCATATTATTGCATTACTCCTTAATAAACTCCTTACATTTTATGAAGTACATGTCGCATTGCTTTTTATGAGCATCTTAATAAACTCTTCTCCAGCTTGCAAGTGCATCTTTTTAAACTTTAAAGAGGTATTTTTGCAGTGGACAAGTGCAAGATGGGATTCTGATGTATAAAAACAGCTAAAGTCATTAAATCAACACAGTGCATACCAGTAATAGACAGTTTCATCAAATGCACACACGTTGCTATGGTTACACTTCTGGCCCGAAGTTAACTTCCGGTCTGTATTTGTTTATCGGTCTGGCTAGTGGATAGTATGGAGCACTACTCAGTAGAAACACATTTTTGACGTACTATTCTTGGATAACATGATATAAATATAAAAAAATCAAGCAGAGAGCACATGACACCAGCACAAAAACTGTGTGCGACTCACCAAAAAGCCTTGAATGCTTACCAATTATCCAATCTGACTGCATATGAGAGCAGCATCTAATGTAATTTAGACTATGACGTCTAATGTGATTTACTTGTTATTTATTTGCTTGTTATCAGTAATAATCTACTGTATTGGTAACCTATTCTGGCTGTGTTTACACATTGCATTAACATGTGATCGGCGTGATCCTTATCAAGCAGATCGGCTCACCAGTCATCAGCTCATCAGAGCGCGTTCGCATTTGTTACCGTCATGCGGTTGCCACGGATTTATGTTTACCACAAAATATTAAATAAGGTATGTAATAGGCATTTATCACGAAGTGTAAAACAACTTTCGCTTCATCCTCTATTAAATGGCATGGGATTTTTGTGATGCATTCATATACACTCAATCTCAAATAGGGTACTTTATCTACAAGTTTAAGTTTCCCAACATTAATCTTATATATGAAACAAAGTTATTCTGACGCATTGCATAATTGAAAGGCGAGCGCATATGCATTTATATAGGCTACTGTACAGAAAACGGCATTACACTGTCCTTAAAGGTGCCAGAGAATGAAAAATTTAATTTACCTTGCCATAGTGAAATAATAAGAGTTCAGTACATAGACTTTACATACTGTGAGTCTCAAACACCATTGCCTCGTACTTCTTATGTAAATCTCGTGCATGAAAAACACCACGGAAAAATAATTGTCAACATAATGCCACCGGTGACGCAATCATTGGGCATTATTTCTATGCACTCCCCCAACATTTGCATATGTCCAAACATGTTCATTGTCAGGTGGAGCCGAATCATCGGGACTGCAGGTAAACAAGCATCACTCGAGGATAGCAAAAACAGCAGCTCTCATGGACACAAATGTCATGTTCCAGGCTGTGCAGGAGATGTGAGGACTTTACATACCCTTCCCACAGATAAAAAATGTCAACAGTCATGGTTGAAGTTTATTATAATCAAATACCGCAACAATTTAATTCAAAATTGTGTTTTTTTTTTGGCCCATTTCACCACGAGAGTTTTTCTAACCTGGGACAAAATCAAGAAAGCTTCGCTCAGCGTCTTAAACTGAAGAAAGTGGCAATTACATTTGTATTCCTGCAAGCACTAAGTAGTGATTTTATCCACTTATTGACTGTTTAAACAATTTCTGATTAAATTGAAAGTTTCTTAGAGAGACAGCATTGTCTAGATAATGCAAGATGCTAGTACAGAAACAACAGGAAACACCAAGTATCATACAAAACTAAATAGTGTGCCTAATGACAAAGGTTAATATTATTTTGTATTACAAAATACAACCGTAGATACTTTGCTTACAGATCTTTTCCACCATATAAGTTAAAATGATAGTCATTTGACAAGGCTATTTATTTTGTAATATATTATATATATATATATATATATATATATATATATATATATATATATATATATATATATATATAGGTTTTTTTTTTTTTTTTTTTTTTTTTGAGAACGTAAGTTTGTTTTTGCATGCTTGTATTTCAGAGTACATCACAGTTACTGCGTAGCCTACATTGTGACTAACATTATATAAACATGCAATATCGTTGACGAAAAAAGACAAGTCTAAAATCACTGGTTGTGGTTTTGTCTGAGGTAAAGAATAGTGTTCGTGCTTGCGATTGAGATTTCAGTAATTCAAAACCCCCAATCAGAGCTTTTCTGTGAAAAGAACATGTATACCGGATGATCAGAAAGCACCAATAAACAAGTAGGCTGCATTTTATCAATAGATGGAATACGGACGTGTCATAATAATCCGTTTATCTCTATTATTTTGTTTTCATAATGGTTGGAAGCCAAAATCAAAAGACAATTACAATTAATCCCTAACTGATATCATTAGTCAATCATTTCAAAATATTTAGAGATATCATGATAATATTTTTATTATTTTGGGCGCAATAACCATTGTAGTGAAATTTTGATAGTCCGTTTTTTTTTTGTAGCTGACAAAGAATGTCAGGTAGCTGGCCCACTCAAGGTAAGCATCTTCTCACCTTTCTCTGTGGCATCTGATCCACGGCCCCTCCCTCTGCCTGTTCTTTCAGCTCGAGATTCGTTCCTGTTGTCCACTCTATTTTCATTTCTCATTTCCTCCCTTCCATGTCCTCTTCCATAATTCCTTTCCTCCTGGGTTGTTGTTTCCTCCTTTCTATGCGTTTCATTTCTTTCTCTCTCTCTTTCCCTCTCTCTTTCTCTTTCCCTGTCCCGGTCCCTCTCCCTATGCTCCAGGGATTCCCGACCTGAACGGTCTCGCGATTCAGCTGCACGGGCATCCCGAGTGTCTTTGACCTCCCCGCGGTGCTGTCGCTCTTCCCGGACATCTCGTCTATCCCGTTCGCCTCTGCGGTCTCGGCTATCCCTGCAATCACGCTCATCTCTGGAAGAACTCTGCTCAATATCGTAGTCTCGCTCATCACGGCTGCTGTCCTTCTCACGCTTTCCGCGGCTCTCTAAAAGGCAGAAAGGAAATTAAGTGAGCAATGGAGTGAATCACGTGTATCATAGTTTTTAACACTGATAATAAGAAATGATTTCTGAAGGATTATGACTTTGAGGACTGGAGTAATGGCTTCAAAAAAATGCAGCTTTACATCACAGGAATAAAATACATTAAAATATATTAAAATACAAACATTGTAAAATATCTTTTACAATATTTCTGTTTTAACTGTATTTTTGATCAAATAAATACAGCCTTGGTTAGCATAATAGACTTCTAGAAAAAAAATCCAATCGCAAACTTTTGAACAGTAGTGTATTTTACATTCAGTCATAGGAGCAACCAGTCAGTAAATAGAATAAGGCATGTGTCATGAACCTAAAGCATTTGTTAAATGGATTTTGATTGTGTGCCGAGTACAAGTCAAGGCAGTTGTGGTCACTGACTCTGAGTGTTTTGTGAAAATGTATAGATGGATATAGATTTAAAGTTGTTAAAAAAAATAATTGGCTCATTTGTTCGCAAGTCATTAACATCAAAAGCCAAATTACTCTATATGAACTCTTAATTACTCTATATAAATATATTACTCTAATGACTGTGATGTAGAAATGTGTCTCACCATCTCTGCGCTCATGCCGCCTCTCCTGCAATGCTGGACTCCTGTCTCGCTCTGCTCTCCCCCTCTCCCTGCCCTGCGAGCGGTGACGGGCACTGGGGCTGGACCTGCGAGGGGCGGGTGTAGGTGAGGGGTCTCTCTGGGGGGTGAGTGGAGAGCGGGAGCGACGTGAAGACTGAGTGGGAGGAGGTGAGGATGAAGATGGAGGGGGAAGGTCTCGGTGGTAAAGAGGAGAGACAGAACTCCGTCTGTGGCGAGGGGATGGGGAGTGTCTCTGGGCCGAGGAGCCGGAGTGTGAAGAGGGAGAGTGGTGTTGTCGAGAGAGAGGAGAGGGGCTGCGGCGGTGACGGGGTGGAGTTCGAGACCTGAGAGAGAAAACGAATGAGATTCAATTACTATCCGTCCCAACAATATCTCTGAAATAAAATACTGATGCATGTTAAATCAGGATATTTAACTCATATCTGTCAGTTTGTAAGGCCATGACACACCCAAACGACAAATAACAAGTGGTGACAAAAGCTGACTGTGCTAGCGTCTGGACCAAAAATTTGAGCTTGAACAGCCAAAGACTTGTCTGACTATCAGCAGACCAAGCTCAGTTTAAAATTGAACATTGGTCTGGGGAGTCTGCTGTGTATTTTCTACTGCACAAGAGGTGTGATCAACGAGCATTATTTGAATGACTCTGTATGCAAATGGATAGTCCTTCAACCAATCAGTCCACAACAGGCATGATCAACAGGGAACGATCCATCACTTCTCTATCTGTCATTGTGTTAAACCCGCCAGGTGGATAAGCCAGTCTGTGATTGTTTCCCGCAAAAGTGTAACAGAAGCAGTAGAAATTAATGTACAGGTTTCCAGACTGAGTTGGGCGAAATTAAATCACCGGCTGATCAGGCTGGGTTTACCCTGTCTAACCAAAGACAATAGCCAATGCTGATGCTATCAGAATGTCACTGCGCATCAGAGCGATTAAGTGCACGCACTCGTCTTAGTTAAGAGAATAATATAGTTTAAAATGAAAAAGCCGTGAAGTATCCCTTTAAGAGAAAAATTGTCTATACCAGCAAGTGGCAGTAGTCTATCACTCAAAAAAGGAAAACAAAACTAGGACTGCAGCTAAAACCACAAACAAAGCAGCTCTTGCTCACCATTTTGAGTAGGGCTGCATGTTAACGGTTAAACTGATAATCACAATTATTTTGCTCAAAATCATAATTACGATTATTAATCACAATTATACTGTCAAAAAGGGTAATGTAGTTATAATATTACATGTTATTTGCCAACCTACACTATACCCAAATTGCCTTTAGGTGACACACCGACTTCATTTAACCAACTATGATAACCAACTTCGTTAGATGGTAAATCAACACAAAACATGGTTTTGGTGAAAACTTTGTAATCTGTACTCACATTAGATTTTTAAAGCAACACAATTCGTTTGCAAATAAGAAAAAACACAGATTTAGATTGCCCTGCAAATTCTTAAAGTAAAGAACTATGATATTAAAAAATTTCTGTGGCTAGGGACATTCTAAAATGATTAACATAAAAAATACTTATTGAGCTTAATGCACTAAGACAGTAATATTAAAAGACCAAACTCCGTAAAAATAATAATAAACCATAGGCTACTGTACAGCAAAGCAAAACAAAACACGTTTAATTACACATTTAGTGTTTTCCTCCGGCAGAAAACCGTTATAAAGAAAAAGCTTAACGTAACTTAATGTAAATCAAATTCGACACAAACCAAATGTTCTGAATAGTATGCTTTATTAGTATTTAATGTTTACTAAGTTTGGTCTTTTAATGTCAATGTACATTAAGCATCATTAAGCATTCCAGGAAAATGCTTAATTAAACACGTTGCATTCATATTCATCTGCTTTTCTGTACATAGTATGCTTTATTAGTATGTAAGTTTAGTTTGTTAATAACATTGTCTTAGTTAATTAAGCCATGTTAAGCTTTTTTACTTTTTCATGTTAAGCTTTTAAAGCCTCCTTCCCGTGCCATCTGAATTATCGTAAATACAAGTTTCCTAAGTAAAAACTGCACATGAACACCCTTCCATTTCAAAATTTGAATGGGATAAGCTCGTAATCACGACTTCAGAAGTGGGAATTATCACATTCCCGATAGCATGTGAAGGCGGCAATAGAACAACCCAGTGGCGATATCATTTTTAGGTTGATAATATGATGTTGATTCACAATATGAAAACTGCTAAAGGAACTTTAAAAAGATAAAAACTTTAGGAATTTCAAAAGATAAAACGGCAAAACTCTTACTATTATTTCCAATAATTCTACATTGTTCATTTTCCCGATTTAATTGTCACATCGGTTGCAAAGGTACATTCATTCTGCAAACAGTAAGCTGGAGATCCGTACATGCATTTGTTGAAATTCATCGCTGAAGCTTTGATTGTGGCAGATGTGAAGAAATCTTCTTTGCTCGCTTCCATCATTTTCAATATTCTTTTCATGCACTAGTTCGCTAAGCTGAACAGCCTATCAGAGTGGACTGTCTCACAGACTGCACAACACCGATTCAATATGATCGACTGACCAAAAAGCTGTCTATGGTGTCCAACAATGCAAAAACTGATCTGACAGATGCTAACCAATGCTCCATCGGCTTGGTGTGTGTCAGGCCTATAGAGCCATCACTCCAGTCTGATGTGCCACATATTCATATTCGATGAATAGAAAGGTTTTTGTAATAACTAGGGCTGTGTTGAAAAAAAAAAAAAAAAAAAAAAAAAATATCGATTCACCAATTCTGAATCGATTTTCATATTAATTTCTAAAGATCGATCCGTAACTCAGAGGATCGATATAATAATAGGCCTACATTTTAATTTGCCGCTTCATTGAATTCACGCATGCGCGCGAGGTGGAAGGACATTAAAACAACGAACATGGCAGCTTTGAAAACTCCAGAAACACCGTGGATAGAGAATACTGGAGTAGATAACCAAACTCAAGCCGAAGCTCTCATCACTATACCGCCGTCGCCGTGCTGAAGAACACAGCCGTTCTCACTGCAGCGCGCTTACTGCCAAGGAAGTTGTAATGGCTGCCTTGTCATGACAGCGCGCGCCCTCTCCACAGTGCGCGTTCGCTGACTAGAGCAGCCTGGAAGGGGGATTGTTCTTTTCAACCATCAATACTCCATTAATTTGCAGTTGAATGTCTATAATAATAGTATCAATATGTTGCATAACTACAGTCCTGTAATTCGGGTAACAGCTGGAAAAAAATGCTTTCTTCAAAAACACTTATCTAAATCTCGAAGATCGGATCGGATCGAATTGAATAATGATAATCGATTCAAGATCTTGAGAATCGGAATTGAATCGATTCTTGAAATTTGAATCGAAACCCAGCCCTAGTAATAACTTAAAAAGACTTTACAGTCACTTCTGATCAATACATCCTTGCTGAATAAAAGTAAACATTTCTTTTAAATTATATTTAAAAAAATCAGAATCTAAGATGTTTTGTAAGGATTTGATTGATTTTGACACTTAAATCTGAACAAAATCCTGCAAGACTTGTGGCGCAACTCTTCTCACCTCTGCTGTGAGGCTTGTTTTTGGGAGGTGGGTTTGGGGGATGATGACTTCCTTCTGGCTGGGGGAGATGCTTCCCTGGAGGGTGGGGAAAGGCTTCCAGAACGTTCCTCTGATGTCATTGAGCGTTTGGCTTTATGGGAACTATCTGAACGGTCCCTGCAAATAAGGAAAGGTCAAAGATTGATATATAGTTTTAGAATATTAAAAATAAATTATATGACATTTGTTTACACACAAAACAAAGCACAGATAATAAACTGAATCTGGCTTAGCACCAAATGAGAAAATACAATGCATAAGAGTCGTGTTTCCACCGTCAGGTCAAAAGCAAGGATGTTAGTGTGTAACAGGGCCAACTGAGTTTCCACTGTCCCCTTCAGGGCTTAATTGGACCTCCTTTGGGCTTCCTCAGGGCCAAAGGAGAGGGGTTTTTGGCCCACTGAATACCTTAGTCCAAAGCAGCCCAAGACAAGATGGAGTTTACCCGAGTCAGAAGAGGCTAATTTCCCATGTAACCATATCAGGCTACCAGCAAACCTTAACATTAAAAAAAAAAAAAGTGCTCAAAACTCCCTTTCAGGCACCAGCAAAATAACTTCAGATTGCAATCTGATGGGGATTCTGATCACTGTATGAGGCAGAAATATATTTATATGCGATGCTAAAGGTTAGGCTACTTATGCTAACCACTCACATAATAAATACATATAATAATAGAAAATACCAGAGACCACTTGAAGAACTTCAACAAAACGTACAGGTCCTTCTCAAAAAATGTGCATATTGTGATAAAGTTCATTATTTTCCATAATGTAATGATAAAAATTAAACCTTCAAATATTTTAGATTCATTGCACACCAACTGAAATATTTCAGGTCTTTTATTGTTTTAATACTGATGATTTTGGCATACAGCTCATGAAAACCTCAAAAAATTAGCATATCATGAGAAGGTTCTCAAAACAAGCTATTAACCTAATCATCTGAATCAACTAATTAACTCTAAACACCTGCAAAAGATTCCTGAGGCTTTTAAAAACTCCCAGCCTGGTTCATTACTCAAAACCGCAATCATGGGTAAGACTGCCATCCTGACTGCTGTCCAGAAGGCCATCATTGACACCCTCAAGCAAGAGGGTAAGACACAGAAAGACATTTCTGAACGAATAGGCTGTTCCCAGAGTGCTGTATCAAGGCACCTCAGTGCGAAGTCTGTGGGAAGGAAAAAGTGTGGCAAAAAACACTGCACAACGAGAAGAGGTGACCGGACCCTGAGGAAGATTGTGGAGAAGGACCGATTCCAGACCTTGGGGGACCTGCGGAAGCAGTGGACTGAGTCTGGAGTAGAAACATCCAGAGCCACCGTGCACAGGCGTGTGCAGGAAATGGGCTACAGGTGCCGCATTCCCCAGGTCAAGACACTTTGGGCTACAGAGAAGCAGCACTGGACTGTTGCTCAGTGGTCCAAAGTACTTTTTTCGGATGAAAGCAAATTTTGCATGTCATTTGGAAATCAAGGTGTCAGAGTCTGGAGGAAGACTGGGGAGAAGGAAATGCCAAAATGCTTGAAGTCCAGTGTCAAGTACCCACAGTCAGTGATGGTCTGGGGTGCCATGTCAGCTGCTGGTGTTGGTCCACTGTGTTTTATCAAGGGCAGGGTCAATGCAGCTAGCTATCAGGAGATTTTGGAGCACTTCATGATTCCATCTGCTGAAAAGCTTTATGGAGATGAAGATTTGGTTTTTCAGCACGACCTGGTACCTGCTCACAGTGCCAAAACCACTGGTAAATGGTTTACTGACCATGGTATTATGTGCTCAATTGGCCTGCCAACTCTCCTGACCTGAACTCCATAGAGAATCTGTGGGATATTGTGAAGAGAAAGTTGAGAGACGCAAGACCCAACACTCTGGATGAGCTTAAGGCCGCTATCGAAGCATCCTGGGCCTCCATAACACCTCAGCAGTGCCACAGGCTGATTGCCTCCATGCCACGCCGCATTAAAGCAGTCATTTCTGCAAAAGGATTCCCAACCAAGTATTGAGTGCATAACTGAACATAATTGTTTGAAGGTTGACTTTTTTTGTATTAAAAACACTTTTCTTTTATTGGTCGGATGAAATATGCAATTTTTTTGAGAATTTTCATTAACTGTATGCCCAAATCATCAGTATTAAAATAATAAAAGACCAGAAATATTTCAGTTGGTTTGCAATGAATCTAAAATATATGAAAGTTTAATTTTTATTAGGGCTGATAATCGATTAAAATATTTTAATCGCATGATTGTCATGAGTTAACTCGCGATTAATCACAATTTAATCGCACATTTTTAGCAATTAATAAATGTATCTTAAGTTTTTAATACTCTAATCAACATGGAATGTACAAATATGCATGCTTTATGCAAATGTATATTTATTATTAGTGAAACCATACTTATTCAATATTAAATACAGCATCAAGACTAGACGTATCAAAGGTCATAGATGTTTATCAAAGAAATTGTTCATGTCTCTGGCTATAAGGATAACATTAAAATGTGACGGGAGAGATCACTCAAACCTCCTCAGATTGCAAAATTTAGTGGAAGGTTAATAGAAATGTTCATTCTTTCTAAAGAAATGTGACAAGCTTATGATATTTATCAATATCTTTCTAAATGTGCAATTCTTTGGACTTAAAAGCCTAAATGGAGTCGTTTTGAGCATTCTTGTGATCACAAATAAATAAAAGCAGGCATCAATGAATAAGGATTTTCTCTCTTTAGATGTATTTTTCAGTCAGCTGGTTGTGTGACATTGTACTATGAAGGAATCTTAAAGTGATATTGGAAGATACCCACAAAAGAAGAAGTTTGGAAGAATATTTATAACCAAGCAGATAGAACAACCATGGTTGGTAGTGAATGGTTGTTCTGTCTGCTTTGTTACATTCTTCCATATCTGCTGCAAATGCGACCGTGCTCCCCTCTTTTCCAATCACATGCATTTAACATGCTGTATATGGGTCGTTTGCATGATAAAAGTAACCTTGAAGTTAAGATAAGCCTCTAGTTTAAATCATTCAAAGGGGCCTTTGAAATTGGGGAAAAAACTTCTGGCAGTGTTGTGTTTTCGTGTATTTTATATTTGATTTTTTACAGCTCTGGATATCATAATGGTGATTGTTAAACACACAGAACACTTCACTACATGATTTCATGGTGAAATGTGTAATTTTTTTTATGTTAATTTTCAGCTTTAAATGTTTTACTTAATAGTACTGTATGTAAAAGATGATTTATGTTTTTTTTTTTTAGTTCTTTTTTAAAAATAATTAACTTGAAAGAAAAAGCTAATGGAGCACTTTCATTTGAACTTATATAAACTAATATACTGGTAATGTATTTTACTGGAAAGTTTAAAGCTAATAACCAGTAATATTTGAAGTACTTGAAGTGCAGTATTATGTTGCATCATGCAGTATTTGTCCTAAAAAGTAAATGTGATGTTTGTTACCTCAATACATTTAAGGTCATTCATATTTTTTGTTTTATGTTCTATTATATTAACATTAAAAGCACACTCTTTTTTCACCAAAATAACAGTAAAGGGTAAAAAGCCTGAATTCCCAAAAAATAACGGAAAAAAAGGAATCTGCAAAAATTAAAACGGAAAAACGGAATTTGCAAAAATTAAAATGGAAAAAACGGAATTTGGGAAAAAATAAAACGGATTTTATAGGGCCCTAATACTGCTTTTAAAAATTCTTCAATCAATGATAAGTTTATGTTTTGTGGATTTCTTTTGAAGGTGACCATACCTGCGCTTTTCTTTTTTCTCTTTGTGTTTCTCCACATCTCGTCCTCTTTCTTTGCCTTCTTTAGATTTTTCCTCGCATTTCTCCTTGTTTTTGTGTTTATTTTTGTGTTTCTTCCCAATCACTGGGTTCTCCACAGGGACAGGTGGAGGAGGACTGGGCGTCCGTGGCCCTTTTCTTTTTCCATGGCCACTCTTAGATGACCTGGTAAAAAGTAAACAGCAGTTAAGGATTTAAACTGATAAAAATCAGTTCAAGTAACTAGAGATAACCTTCCTAACCTGCTGTCTGTCTCCTCTGCCCTGTTCTGGTCAGACACTGGAGAGGAGATGACTGAGGAAGTGGAGGACTTTTTTTCTTTCTTGCTGGAGTTCCCACCTTTCCCTGCTCTATGTTTGGGTGAGCCGCTTGATTTACGGGATGAGGGTGAGCCCTTAGAACTGCTGCGCTCAGGAGAAGCCTAAAAGACATCAAGACCACACCAAAAATAAAACTCCAAAGATAACAACCTGTAATAAAAGGCTAATTAATACTAAAATGAAAATTAATTGAGACTTTGTTTATTCTTGCCTGTGCTCAAATAACTTACCCTGTCCTTAGAAGAACTACTGGTCCTGGTTTTGGAGGCTGGTTCCTGTTGAATACATACATGCAATTACTCTCTTATTGATAAATTCAGAATAACTCACAATAACCTTCTTTCAATATTATGTATTGTATCTAATTTTGCAGTAAAACATCTATGGTAACATATGAATCAATAAAAAGTATATGAATTTTACAGTTCAAATGCAGATTAACCAAAACAATGTTTTATAAATGATTAGCCTCACATTCTCAGTCTATAGCAGATCTAATTACTTCTTTATTAAACATTATATGGAGGCAATATGAAAATAAAATTCAAATCTTTTCAGAAGGCATTACATAAACATTCATCAAAATAAAATAAAAGCTCCACATTCTAACTGTTTAATAATAGCTTTATATAGTTTGATCGGTGGTCTCTATAAAAGCCGATCAGATGATGCAAAACTCAGAGACAATTTTTCTAGGTGCAGCTAAAAGTGTTTCACCATTCACCATTGGTTAAAATAGAAATTTTCTCACAATTTAAAAATAGTTGGATACATTTGGGATATTGTAAGTACTCAACTGAACAAAATATATACCTGGCCTAGTGGTTTTTTGATAATATTTTACTGCAAAAATACTAATAGTATTTTATACTAATAGTAAATAGCCACAAAATAATCTGTTCTCCAAGTGTATTGCTGAATTTAAGACAATAAGGACTCTGCATCCCAATCTAATATACCTCTTTCTTGATGATGATCTCCTCTCGTTTGTCCATGTTCTCCTGTTCCAGCTTCATCAGCTCACGTTGAATCTTCTGTCTCTTCATTTCAAGAGATAATTCGTAATCGTAGTCACCGTTATCGGAATCTAGTAAAATCAATGACAAACATAGAACTGCTGAGGGGGGAGGGGGGATGACGACAAAGAGACAACAAACCATTACCTGTGTGATGAGAAGAAAGACTGCACTGCATTCAAAACCCATACATCAATCATCCATCAAGTCCATCCAAAAATGAAACTTCTTATTTACTCATCCTAATGTTGTTCCAAACACATAAGACTTCTATTCATCTCCAAAGCACAAATTTAGATATTTTTTATCAACACACATCAAAACCGAAAGCTTAAATGTGCATGCAAGAAACAACGAGGTTTTTTTCTTGTTCGTCAAGCAAGTACAGTTTAGCTTACCATTAGAGCTGCACAATTAATCGTAAAAAGATTGTGATTTCAAAACATCCACATGATCGTCTTACTAAACAATTTTACTAAACCATCTTACTAAGCCAAATATGAAACCTCTGACAGGTATATATATATATTAGGGCTATCAAAGTTAACGCGTTAATAACACGTTAACGCAGCACGCATTTTCTGTTTGATCCGTGGCATAGCTCATAGTTGGAAAAAGTCAGAGCAGTCAGACGCAAAGGATGCAGCAGTAAACATTAATAGGGAAAGAAAAGGGTTAACATTAACATTAATATTCTAAACCAAAAGTGCAGTTATTGCCTACATAATTAAGCTACCATATTTTCTGTTTAGACTCCAGAAAGAAAAGTGCGTTTTTTCACTGAGCACATTCTCTGCAGTCTGAGCGCGATGCACTGAAGCTCACTCACGCTCATGTCTGAGGTAAATCATTAGCACCATCACCGCTTACAGTACACCTGTTTTATAGAACTAAATACATTACAATGTTCTTCACACTGTCCACGTAAAATCGCGGCCCAGTTCGGCGCGCACACGCAAAATACCGGCAGTTCAATAGGGAATGCGGATCTCTTAAAGGGGCCGCAATATACTCCTAGTCATGGAATATGGACCTCCTCCAGGTATGGTGTGGTTCTGGTGTGCTCACTGGTACACATTATCAATTTTTCATACGAACTGTGCCCTGCTCTGAATTAAACTGCCAGTGTAAAAACTCTCTTTATATTCTTAAAATGAGAGAAATCACTACTTACTCTTAATTTTTAAGTTTAGGCTTAAGAGCCATGAACAATTTCTTAGATAAACATCTATGACCTTTGATACGTCTAGTCTTGATGCTGTACTGATTATCATTGAATCAGTATGGTTTTACTAATAATACATGTACATTTGCATAAAGCATGCATATTTGTCCATTCCATGTTGATTAGAGTATTAAAAACTTAATTTAAACTTGAATAATTCAATAAAGAGATTAGTTAAAAAACGCTCATCCAAAATGGAACAAGTCTTTATCATTGAGTCATACATTAATTACATTTTTTATTTAAAAAAAAAAACAATATGTATTTTTTAAATGGACTGCAGCAATTACATTTGTCAGAACCTCAAGTAAATTACATGTCTTTTTTGTTTAGTTGTCTGTTCAGAATAGTGGGAGAATCATGATCTCTTTTTGAAACAAAAGTGATTCTCAAGAATCGTGCAGCTCTACTTACCATAATTGATGCGCTCTATGCATGTGCAATTAACAATGTTTATATGCGAATAAAAGCCTAATTAAATCTGTTAATCTTCAGAAGAATTGGATTAAACTGCTCGATTCATATTGAGTGTTAATTTTTTTTTTAATTATGCGTTAATGTTTTTTCATTCAAAATCTTTGTGTTTCAAAGATGAAAAAATTATTCTAGGTTTGGAATGGCACATGGGTGAGTAATTGATGACAGAATTTTCATTTTTGGCTGAACTATCCATTTAAACGTCTTCTAATCAGATACTCTGGAGAATCTTCACCTTCACGACTGGCTTCCCAATCTGCTGTCTCCTCCTCACTGGCTGGAGTGCGTTCCTTAGTGATTTTAATATCCTCTTTCTCCCTGCGTCTGCCTCGGGATGAATCTCGCTGCTAATGAGAAACATTTTTTTTCAATGTCAGAGAACTTACCAAAAACAAATCAATCAACCATGGCAAATTTTCTAAGCAAACGTAAGCTGTTAGAGCAGCCTACTCTGGTTGTGGGTGAAGTGGGTTCGTCTGCGTCTCTTTTCTGAGCGTCACCATCTACATCCTGTCTCTTATTCTTCATCCTCTCCCGGAGATCCCCAGGGGGCCTCTCGGCTGACCTGCAGACCAGCACGCACGCAGAATATCAAGCATTCAGCCAAATATTTGAGCAGGTACCCTTACGAAACAGCATCTCTTCACTGAAATCTCACCTGTTGAATGTTCCAGAGAAGCCTTTACCTCGTGATGGGGTTCCATGTGTGTATCGACACGTGTTACCGTAACTGCAGTTCCCAGTCTTTAACCAGTTTCTACAATGAGTCTGCAAAAGAAGACAAATGTGGGACAGTTTGAGACTGTTACATTTGTACACATTACTAGGGCACCTGAACCACAACAAAAAAGTCAAAACCTAGTGAGCTACTACCTAAACAGCATTACTGATTATCATAGGCACCAGAATACTGTCTAGGTAGGCAGCTCAACAAGTTCCCAGAGCACCACAGTGGGTGAGGAGCATCCATACCTCTGCTGCATTACTGGCCGTGCTGGGCCCGAGTCTCTCAAACACGCTGGGCCTGCGGGAGGGGGTGGTCGTGCTACTGCTGCTGTCCGATATGGTCTTTGAATTCTCCACTGTAACCTTCCGCCTGATCTTGGACATTCTGCAGGGCTGCATTAGAAAAATGGCAAATAAAAGGCACCAGCATTTTGAAGCTGAATGCAGTGCTGTAGTTAAGACCAGCTCAATAAATCAAGACTGAGACCAAGAACAGAAGAGGGCTGAGGCAAGACTGAGTCCACATGCTCCACAAGTCCATAACCAATGAAAAAGATGGCATTAGGGCTGTGACGGTCGCCATGACCACCGTGGTGGTGGATCGCCACCGGCGGGAGTGTGCTTGTGACGCATTGACACACTATATGACATGCAAAAAAAAAGTTTTGTATAGAGAATATAACATTTGCAATAGCAGTTGCTATTTATAACCTGTACCTTTTGGCTGTATGCGTTTTTAGTCTAGCATATAAAATAGCTAATTCACTAATTCTACCTCACACGACATATATGACGTTTCCTTAGTTTTTTTTCTGCATTCCGCAAATGCAAAACGTGTGATAAGTAGACTATAGGACACTGTTTTAGTTCATTACTATTTCCTGCAGCGTGACAAAGTCCCCATCGTACAACATCACGTACTTACTGGTATTTATGAACAACAGCAGAGCTGATATCTTTTCTAACATTACTTATTATGTTATTTAAAGTCAATTATGATAAAAACTTTACTTGTTACATATACATATAGCTCTGTTATTTATGCATAAATAAATCCTAAATGTTAACTAGACTGTGTTCATTACCTGTCTAATGTTGTATGTTTATGCTGAAATACAATAAAATAATGGTTTCTGTTTTTTAAAAACACATATCACGTGTCGTTATGGGTAGTTAGCTGGCGATTTAAGCTCAGCGCTTCAAAACATCTGTTAAGAGAGCATGGTGAGCATCGATTCACCCTGGGTTTTGCAGTTCATTGTGGGATTTTTAGGGAGCGAACGTTTCAGTGCACTGGAAGGTTTCTGCGATTGAGACAGCCCTTAAAATGGCTGACCCTGATCAGTGCCCTGACTGCAGAATTAGGACTTGGGAGCAGGTGGACTATGTCTTAACTCAAACTCTCTTCTGGGTTTGGTCTTGACTCTTGGTCTCAACTAAAACATCGGCTGAACGGTCTTACATTAATTCTAAGGTCACACATATCTAACTACCTCAGCCTACATTATTGTGACTTCAAGTGGAGTCCGAAATATGTTAATTAATACATCCAAGCACATAGATTACCAACCAGAGACGAGTCATATTTACAATATTTTCTGTCGTTGTTAAGAAACTCAACTTTACAAGTTTTAAACTCAACTTTTTTTTTTTTTTATTCTATTCCATATAGTTGCTGAGTTGTGTCGTTGGAAGGGGAGTGTCAATTTCAAACATGATAGATATATAAACAATGATACTAGATGTTAATAATATATACTACAGTTATAATCAAAATAGAGATTAGTGCCTGTAGCCAAAGGTGTTAAATCACTACATTTTCAGTTTCAGATGTAGCTTTAGGTAGAATCTGGCGATTCGATTTCACCCTGCAACTCAATTTTCAATCTTGCATTGAGCTTGTTCTGGTGATAGCTAAACAATTAATATAATTAATTTGTTGTCTTCTGTACTTCAATGAGTGGGTTTTAGACCTGGTCAATGAGTGACCCCTTGACTTTCATGTCGTGCATTACTACTGCGTGTATTTTTTAAGTATTTTTTTTTAACTACTGTACAAAGATGGCGGATGGAAATTAATATCTGGTACCAACTCAATTATTAAAGTATTTTTAGACAAATATAATCTACTTATTGGTGAACGAAAGGTTTCAAAATCACAACAGTCTGATATTTAAAATGCAAACTTCCATGACTTAAACGCTGTATTAAAAAAAAAAAAAAAAAAAAAAAAAAGTGTCTGAAAAAAATAAAACCACACTTTTAAAATGGTTTGCTGGTTTGTTTTCTCCTGACCATGTGAGCCCCCCGTTCATTGTAAACATTACCACAAGCACATTAGACACATTTGTGAAAACGTGACTGAATGTCTTTCTCTAGAAGGCGCATTAACATATTAACGCTATAGCTACTAGTAAGGCATGCAAGATTTTTGAAGTTTGTAGTAATTTGAGTGTTTAAGCTGTCATTTTTTTGCAGAGCTCCCCGGTAAGAGCTGCATATGCCGCGCGGCCTACATTGATAGCACAAGCCTCAATAATAACACCGCTGAAACTGCTGCTGATTGACCCGTAAATACATACGAACATGCACTTTACCCGAATATGAATGATGCGTCAAGTCCAGTTTCACAGACTGTTTGGGGATAACCTCCTAATCACATGCAAAATTCTTGCAAAGCGGTCTTCCCCTTAGCCGCCGTCATGATGCTGGCGAGACAGCGCAAACTGCACACACACGGCTTCCCGAAGTACGGTGAAGAGGAGGATTATGGGAAACTGGAGGTCTGATCCTATTATTTGTGTGATTATTATTTTAGATTTTGTCTAAACTATAATACATTAAAAGTACATGAAAAAAATGAAGTTAGCAATGTAATCTACTTTTAGCTACTACTTTTTTGTAATCTACTTTTATTTAACTCATTTGTCGCATAGACCTTTTCAAACTTGTATGGAGCCCCACTATATAGCCTATATGTTTTTCTCTAAACTTTCGCATGTTTATTTAAGCTAATTTGTTTATTAATCAATAAATAATAATAAATTAAAATATAAGTTAATTTTTGTATTATGATTATTATTATTATTATTATTATTATTATTATTATTATTATTATTATTATATTCACAGTTTAACAGTTTACATTAAGTCTTTTCCACATATATTTTTTAAATCCAATTTATCTATTTATTTACTCTTTTTTAACATTTGTATCATACGTTCGTTTCAATCATTTATTTATTTATTTGAATCTAATTTATTTATGTACTTAATTTTATACTTACTTTTATCTACACTTTTAAAGCCCATCTCTCAAGTTGAAGATCACTGTGAATGAACGTGTAGATAAATAGTATAGGAACTCGACTTGCGTGAAGAAATTAATCATAAATGTGCATTAAAGTTTTTAAAAAGAAATTGTGAGTAAAATTACTTTAGTTGTGAAAAACGCTCTGAGCGGAAGTGACGCAACGGCCGGTAAACATCGTCTCTTCGTAATGGTATCAGACAGCGAAGAGGTTGCAGTTGGGATAAATGTCAACTCTTACGATGGGCTATTGCCGTATAATTACGAGCCGCCTAGGCGAGAGAGGGGTCAGGGAGAGTCAAGGGGAAGGGTAAATGGACAGAGGAGAGAGATAGAGTTGTTGTGTGAGGAGAATCGGTTGAGAATTGGGCAGGTGTCTTGGTGAGTGACCACCTACTGTCTATGGTGACCACAGGGTATAGCTAATTGTGGCTAACGTTGTCTACATGTTTATCACATTGCAGTATCTTTAATAAATCATATTTATCAATATTGCTGTCGACTTTGATGTTTTTCAAGCATCCATGTAGATTGTCACCATCTATGCCAGCAATATGTGTCTTAAAATAATTAATTTAGATCCCAGATTTTAAATGAATGTTGTAGGATGTAGGCTATAGCTTACATCTGTGACGGTCAGATAGGGATAGATATTCTGTGCATTTCTACACAACATAGTTTATCGTGAAATTTTGTAGAAATTGCTAGCTGATGTTTAATCAGTAACGTTAACTGCTTTTAGACCTCGGTGTCCGCATGTTCTGCTTCTGTAGCGTTTCAAGCGTTTGGGCCGTATATCTGAACAACATAACCGGACAGCTGGAATGCCGAGCTTAGTCGGCTGTTATACTATTCACCTCTTAGTATTTCCGACGGACATAATGTAAATGAGCTCACATGTACTGTGGACTGGAGTACGTGTATGTTAGTCTTTCGGCTAGGTCGGGAATATGCTGTTCATGTAAATACAGTCATTGTAACAAGGATCTTTTATTGATTCACCATTGTGACAACAGAATTCACCACTGTGACAACTCAAACCTACTATAACTATAATTACGATAACGACAATCTCTATTTTCTATTTCCACCAGACTACGTAAACCCACAATGAGAGCCAGTGCTGCAGCGCCTATAGCCCCGTTTCCACCACAGGAACTTTACCCAGGAACCAGGAACTTTGGGTGGTACTCGGTGTGTTTAGACCGCAGGAACCACACAAAAGGTGTGTCCCAATCGGGAATGGTGTGCTATATCTCTACTAAGGGAACGGGGGTGCGGGGTGCGCCCCAGGGGCGAAAAAGTAGCGAAAACGTCCCATCGAGAATGCATTACGAAAACTTTGAGCACTCATAGCGCCAAACGATGAAATCCAAAACACTCGTCACTTATACGAAAGTTGAAGATCCTGATAGGATCTCTCAGAACACACATCTCAAAGGGGTGTAAGTTGTATCCCTGGGGTGCTAGAGCTCCCCAAAAATCGAAAATTTTCCCATAGACTTAACATGGGGAGGGTCGTCCCATGAAACGCATGCAACGCATGCGTTTCTCATTCAATGGTAAATCCCATAGGGATTTTGTATTGAGCATAGCTCTACTTCACAGACTCACAGAGACAAGGGGGTGGGCCCAATCTACTCAGACAACCAATCACTATCTCAGGATCATGATGATGTTATTAAGCCACGCCCTAGCAACCGTTTAGAGCTCCCTAACAACCGATCCCATAGACTTCCATTGAAAAAGATCAAAGTTATATCTCTGGATAGGAGTGTCATAGAAACATGGGGGTGGGTTTGATTGACTCAGGGCATCAACAGCCAATCACAAATCACCTTCATCACTTCCTAGCCACGCCCTAGCAACCACTATTAAGCACCTTAGCAACCCAAATCCACAGTGTATATCTGAACATCTGAACATCATAGAGACACGGGGGTTGGTTTATATCATTCATACTCGCAAGGGAATTTTGGGGAATCATTATGGGATGGTGCCAAGCCACTCCATAGCAACCAAACAGAGTACCTTAGCAACCGTTCAGATCTCTGCATCAGAAAATCATAGAGACACGGGGGTTGGTTTATATCATTCATACTGGCAAGGTGATTTTGGGGTAGCATTATGGGATGCTGCCAAGCCACTCCATAGCAACCAAACAGAGTACCCTAGCGACCGTTCACATCTCTGCATCAGAAAATCATACAGACATGGGGGTTGGTTTATATAATTAGTACTGGCAAGGTGATTTTGGGGTATCATTATGGGATGCTGCCACTCCATAGCAACCACCCAGAATACCCTAGCAACCACATAGCAACGTCATAGCAACCACCCAGAACACCATAGCAACTGCCTAGCAACCACCCAGAACACCCTAGCAACTGCCTAGCAACACCCTAGCAACGCCCTAGCAACCTCCCAGAACACCCTAGCAACCACCTAGCAACGCCCTAGCAACCGCCCAGAACACCATAGCAAACACCTAGCAACGCCCTAGCAACCACCCAGAACACCCTAGCAACCGCCTAGCAACCACCCAGAACACCCTAGCAACCGCCTAGCAACATGCTAATCATGTTAGCATAATGCTAGCATCATGCTAATCATGTTAGCATCATGCTAGCAACATGCTAGTCATGTTAGCATCATGCTAGCAACATGCTAATCATGTTGCTAGCATCATGCTAATCATGTTAGCATAATGCTAACATCATGCTAATCATGTTAGCATTATGCTAACAACATGCTAATCATGTTAGCATCATGTTAACATAATGCTAATCATGTTAGCATCATGCTATCAACATGCTAATCATGTTAGCATCATGCTAGCAACATGCTAATCATGTTAGCATCATGTTAGCAACATGCTAATCATGTTGCTAACAACATGCTAAACATGTTAGCATCATGCTAGCAACATGCTAATCATTTTAGCATAATGCTAACAACATGCTAATCATGTTAGCATTGTGCTAGAGCATTGTGCTAACAACATGCTAATCATGTTAGCATTATGTTAATAACTTGCTAATCATGCTGCTAACAACATGCTAATCATGTTAGCATCATCGTACAGGCATGTGGCTCTTTGCAGTCACTTGCAATAACCGGGCCCCGAGTTTTGCCACGGCAAGCACCACTCACAATTTCTTCAGGAATTGTACTTTCTAGGGTCTAAATGAAGTTCTGGGTAAATATTTCCCCCTCCAAACGGCCCGGCTCGTGAGGTAGTACTTTTTCAAAGTTCAGGAACTTTTGAGGGCAGGACTTGTGCGCTGAACATGCTGATTGGTTTAGCTCACGCAGCATTTTATTTCAACCGGCATTTTTAAAAGTCTTTAGTGAGGTTCGTTCTGCGTTCAGTAAATATCAGTCTTGCTCTCTTTCTGATGGCGTGCATTCGTCTCAGCATTCTCACGTGCAATGTCCGTAATAGCTGATAATAATATACATTGTCATTTTAAATCTAGCTTTACAAGCTTTCTGAATATGCTGCATGCTGCTGAATCTGCATATTAGTGCTCTTTTCTGTCGTTGTTAATTTCCTCTTTAGTAAACCTATACATAACCAGCAAAAGCAGCACAGCTTGAATCTCTTCCATACTCGTTATTAATTTTTTACAGTCTATATTTTTCACCATGTAAACGACCTGACCGATTACTTTTAAGTGTGCGTCCTTACATGACGTGACAGCATGCGCCGCACTTATGTTGACAAGAGAGGAAAGCTCATTTTTCTGAGGGGTAAACTTTTTATTCCGTAAGTTATGAAGATAATGTTGGAATAATGACACAGTGTATATTGCCCCAGGCAATTTTTACTTTAACTGCGCCTGACAGAATAATTCTTTTCTGTCAATGATTATTACACTTTACAACAAATAAATAGCTTATATAATACTGTATTAGTCCTGGTGGCCAATAAGAGTTTCTATGGCTACAATTAACACATTCCAGCTGCTGGAGAAAACAGCGTTGACATTTTTGATGCGGCAGACAAACTGCATGTCACAAAATGATTGCGATTGAGTCATCACATGTAAACACCAGATCGGTTTAGATAACGTCTCATGTAAACAGTCAATTGGTACACACAAAAATGATTACTGTCCGTCACTGACGGAGAAGCAGTCGCGCGCAGTACATCACCGGACTAAAATTTGCCTAATCTTCACGGAACTTTATCGTGGTGGAAACGCAGACAGTTGCAGGTCTGGGGGGAGAAAAGTTCCTGTAAAAAAGTTTTTTTTAAATGTACGTGTTCATACATTATTCTGTATAAATTAAGTTATAAAATTAAATTGAAAGATGGCCTTTAAGCAAATTTATAAATAAGAAATGTATAAAAATGTATAAATAAGAAATTAAGCAAATTTGGTTATTTACTTATTTTATTTTTTTATTTTGTGCATGTTTTGTATGTGTATTTTAACATTTAGGCCTAATTATTTATTTAATTTTAATATCATATTTATAGCCTATATTAAATTTTTTCAAGGTTTTTCTCTAGACTTTTCCCCAGACCATTGAAAACCTGACATAGACTCCAGATTTTGTACAATAATAGAGTGCATTTTTATTTTATTTGTATTTTTATAATGATAATAAATGGAGATGTCTGCAACAACAAATAATAAAAAAAATCATCTTCTTCTTTATGGTCTAATGTTTTTTCTTTTTGAAACTGGTGTAAATGTATCTGGTGGATCCTTGCCACTGTCGCCTCTGTCTTGATTCGTTTGCACTGATATTGATGAGAACAAAACTTGAGCTCAATTGAGCTGCAATGACCCAGCACTGTTTGTATAGCTGATTCGACTTAATTTCGTAATTAACTTTTTTGCAACATCGGCACAATTATTGAACTGGACTGAATCAACATTCTGAATCAAATTAACTGACAATCACATATTCACATAATGCTTTTTTGAAATATATGGAAGAATGGAAGTCTTTGGTATGGCATATTGCCATCAATATCTAGACCTTGGATATTCATAAGACCTTCACTTTATTCTGCAACTAAGGCTGCATTTACACTGCAGGTCTTGATGCACAATTTCGATTTGGTGACTATAACTGATTTTTTTGACGACCCTCTTACATGAAGATACACTTATCTTTTCAAAAGCGACCCGTATCCGATATTTGCATTTACACTGTACACTGGCAAAACAGCCCAAGACGTTCTTAACCAGTGAAAGGAAGTAAAACAGCACGATATGCAATGGACACAGACAAAATTATTGTAGGCCTACAATGTTTTGCTGTCTGCACTTTTCCACACATCTTTAAAGGTTGGCCAAACATTTCTCTATATATGGCGGAGAAAAAGAGGAGAGCCCTTGACAGGGTTGCCGTCCACTTGCAACTGAAAACTGTGTTAAAGTAGCCCAATTCTGCATGAAAACCGCAGACTTGGCAACACTGGCCCTTGATCGCAGTTTGTGTCCACCTGAGTTGACGTCATTCGCCTCCTTCCTTTTTTCAATGACGACTCGCATTTACTGGGCTGGGGAATATCCGATCTGTCCGCTTACATGGCAGACGCAAATGCATGTATCCGAATCATATCGGATTTATTACCACATATGAGTAAGGCCTAAAAGTATCAACAAGCACATTAGAGGCCAATACCAAGTGAACAATGTTTTATTGTGGGATAATAGTAAATTATTATAGGCTACTTGGTATATTAAGACACACTTGCATCCACACAAAACAATAACCTCACTCTCATAAAATAGTTTCATCAATATGAATTGTTACATACATACGTTTTCTCAATCGATGTCAGCCCATTTTAAGTATGCATTTTGTTTAGTAAAGAGTTAAAGTTAAGAATCTGAATCGGTATACTGTAGTGTGCTGAGGTTGTTGGAAGCCCTTCATTGAGTTTGCTTGATCACATGTAAGGCTATAAACTTTGCTGCCAGAAGAGCCTCGTTACAGGCCTGAGGGATAAAGCTGGGAGGAAGAAGAAACCCATATCGGCCACGATCCTGAAGTTCAAAGGTGAAGGAATATTTGATGCCAAGTTTATACGCCCAGTCATCGGAGCCTCCTGGGGCTAAATCTTGTGAAAGAAAAACAGAGTATTAACATAATAAAGAAACAGAAACAGGGAAAAGTTCAAATAGTTATCAATAAAATATTTGTATTCTAAGAATAGACAGAAAGTTTACAAATGGTTTTTGCCCCCGGACCGTATTTATAGGTATTCTTGTAGTATCTGCGTATTTTTGCTGAGGCCTCCTTAACAAGCTCAAACTGTCAGAAAGAAACAAACACAAAATGCTTAGAAGTTGCAAAAAAATCAACGCCAAACACAAATGCTCATGCATGATCTTCATCATACACACCAACTCATTGTGGTTTAGAACCTCGTCATAGGAACAGGAGTAAGGAAACAGAAGCATCTGAGAGTAGGAGTGAATGGAGAGGTACAGCTTGACTGTGTCCTTATGGGAGCGCAGGAACTGTGCCACAGCCTGGGTCTCCGGTTCAGACTCTGGGAACTGACCGCAATATGTAGGGTCACATGGATTGCTGGAGGCACCTTTTGCTTTAGAGCAGAGTGAAATAATTAAACCAGGAGTAATATCAGTTCAAAATGAAAATGTTTTTTTTTGTAAAATTATAACTGTTTTTAATGAAGGTTCAGTATTTGGAACTTACTGCACCAGTTTGCATCAAAATTTCTGTTCAAATCAACTCCAGCACACTCGCTGTCTTTGTTAACAGAGCGGTTTTTCCTCCACATACGATCCTGTTTGGTAAATGACAAATGGTGAAGTTAGTCAAGATAATACTAATGTCATAAGGAGTTTTTGGAATAACCTACTGTGCAAAATTTGCATCAAGAAAATATCTGTGATAAATTCAGTTTTTCCATTTTATGGAAATTAAAAATACACAACTACATTATTGTAAATCTAACAACATAAAATGAACTGATATTAATAATAATAATTTAAACATTACTGTTGTCCATGTGTACTTGTATCCATCTGGGTTCATCACTGTCAAGACGTAAATGTCCATGTTATTCAACATCTCTGTGATTTCAGTGTTCTGGTTGTAAAATTCTAGCGCCTGGCAAAACATAACAGTAAAACAAATTTCCAATGAATTTCACGTACCATGCTGTAATTTGCTTTAATTTACTAAACAATGGTCGTGAAAGCTTGTAAAGGTATACAAGTCAGGCAAGGAAATCATTATTAACAAGAGAAAAACATATCCACCAAATTGAGTAGCAAGAGACTATGAGAGTTGGGTTCTGTTATTTTTTTTAAAAGTTTTTCTGGAATTTTAACAGGAAGAATTGGGAAGCATGTTGGCATAATGCTCGGTGTGGATTAAGCTAAACATGCAATTGGAAATGTGAACATAAAAAATAAACAATATTTCCAAAACTGCTAATTTGCTAATGTCGCCTTAAAGTGGCCAATGCTAATCTTGCCTTGATTAGTGCACTCGCCAAGATTGTGATATATGTATTTTTAACAAATATTTAAAAAATGCAATGCTCAAACTGATGTAGGACCCTTCAAGATGTAATTTAAGGGTTTAATCCAAATACAGTTCTATACAAATCAGTGCAAATGGAAAGCAGAAATTGGTTAAATGGATTAAATGAGGTTGGTGAAGGATGAACATGATTCCAGTACAACGCGTGTTCCTGGATCAACATCTTTGCTGATCCTGAAACAACATTCCAATCAACCAATCAGAATTGAGGGATTGGCAATGCCAGATGTCTTATGTTAAGCGGCCTATATTATTTTAAATATATCTAGTCAGTGACCAGCATTCATCTAAAATAATTCTGCATTTTCAGCTTCAGAATCATCTAATAATTTTATTCTGGCATCACCATTGTCCTGTGCATTGGGATAACGGCACCAAGTCCATTAATTTTTACCCTTTAATGTAAATACCAAATGTAGAATTTTAATCAACAGTCCATTTTTTTAACCTTTTACCATATATCTTGGAGTATTGCAATAATATTGCAATATACACCCCTTTTGACAAAATTACGGTGAACCTGAGCATAAAGAAAAGCATGACATAGACAGCTTAGGTTAAGCTATAATGTTGAAAGGAGACTGAACACTTCATACTAACATATTTGACAAACCACATGCAAAAGGCAGGAGCGATCCACTCCCGTGCATGAATCCCACAGTCCACCCACATGGCCCTCTTCACCTCTTCTCTCCTGCCTGACAGCTACAGCATGAAGATAGACAATGAGAATCGTAATTTAAATTATGAACGGGTCAATGTGTCTGAAAAAACATATTCAGTGGACACTCAGATCTAGCACAAAATTTATAACCTTTATAACATACAGTGGACGCTTCTCAGAAGATGACCCAATAAGAATAACTTTCACCATGTCCGAATGATCTTGTTTGGTCTTATTTATCCAGTAATAGATCTGAGAAAAAAAGTTTGGTCAAATTGTCATTTTCAGTTAAATGAATGAGACTGAGGCAAATGTTCTAACATTTGTCAGTTTACATCTTCTAAAGAATGATATCTCTCATAGAACACTCCTCCACTCCGGGGATCTGAAGTGTCGTTTTTGGTCTGCATCTCAACCAGTGCTGGTGTGTTTTCCAGAAGAACTCTGCACAAATATCAAACATCTGATTTGAGTTGCTTTTAAACAACTGCAGACATCATATACATTTGGAACATAATAAATATCCTAAACATCTAATTTAAATAAATACCTCTAATTTAAATCAAGTAAATACCTCAAAGAACATAATCCACCAAATTGAACAGATTTGCATACCTATAAGTAATGCCATGTTTGTGTAGGAGTTCAGTGATAAACTCCACACTTGTTGACTGAATGTAAAGGTGAACCTCAGTATTAGTTGTAATGTAACTGGACGAAGCAGGTTGCCATAATACTGTCTGAACAAGCACAGAACATAAGTTTACATGTTAGCTGAAACTCACTTCAGGAACAGACTGAGTTCAATAAATCAACAATTATTCTTACTCCACTTCTTGTGTAACTCAAAATATATAGATATTGCGTCTCAAATGTAATATTCACAATCTTCCTCTCATTATTAATAAATCAGAGCATTACTCATTAATGATTAATTAAGCCTACCTCATTGTGACTTGTTATGTTCTGCATTGTTTCCACATGTTCCTGTGTGGATACAGTGATGGACAAAACCTGGTCACTGTGTATGTATAGGGAAACAACATCATTTTAATTGTTAGATGTAGGCATTACACATAGATAAAAGGGTGGGGGGGAGAACAAGTAACATAATTATTCACAATAACTACTTCAGCAAAGGCACCGTTTTCTTTATTTGTTGCTAAAAGTTTATTTCAAACTTTTGGCTGTCATAAAATAATATAAAGTTATTCATAACCTACTTGTAGTATTTTAGTAATCAGAGCTACAATGTTCGTAAATTCAGATTTAATGCACATAATATATTATCATTACCCAAGAAAAAAATAATTAAATGTTAAATAAAAAACACATCAGTCAAAAATTGAAGAAATGGACGATACATTTTTTTGTCTCCAGTAAGTAGCTTCATTGTTTATAATGAGGTTTCACATTGATTATAATTATAAAATAATATGTAAAGCATCGTAGACTACTAAATGTTGATATAGGTTTATAGAGGCTACAAGCCAAGTTAATGAAAATACAACTGTATAATGCATTATTTTAGAAAAAAAGAAGAAGAAATGACTTACTGTTGAGATTTGCAGATGCATTTCTCAAGAAAGACATTTAAACATATCAAGTAAGCCAGTTGTATTAGGGGCTTCATTTTTTTGTTCCGTCTCCAAATAGTTTGTGCAATAATGTAGACAAGCGAAGAGGCCAGTATTGATCTGGAACTGTTTGTTTACTGGTTAAACTTTGAATTGGCCTGGTGAAAAAAGTTTCAAAAGTTTGTTTGTAAAATGTTTATTAGAACCACATTTCTATTTAAGTATGATACGAATACAAAAGTTTTTTCATCCTTTAATCCTAGTAATTTTTTTATTTTTTTGCTGTTAGCATCACAAGTTAGCATTTGTTTTGTAAAACGTTTATAAGAACCACATTTTTATTTATTTAAGTATGATACGAAAACATTTTTTTCCATCAGTCAATCCTAATAGTAATTTTTTATTTTATTTTTTGCTGTTAGCATATAGGCTACACATAGAGAAAACGGTGTAAAAAATTACCTTTAGAGGTACAACTGGGCAGTACCCTTAAAAGGACATATTTGTACCTTTTAACTATAAAAAGGTTCACAGTAGCACCTTAAGGTATGTATTTGTAGGCTACTCTAAGGTACTAATATGCACCTTTTAGCAGTAAAAAAGGTACAAAGATGTCCTTTTAAGGTTACTGCACCAGCGACAATCTGTTGACACAATTTTGACACCTTTTGTAGGGCAGAATTCGACCATAGACCGTAAAAAAATACGCCCTAAATCTTACACTAGGTGGCAGCCAATAGCACATTTTTACAACAAGACGCTGCGCTGCGAAGAAACGAAACGGATGACCCATTTAGGCTCCAGTGGTGGCGAAAAAGACTTTTACCGCAGTTAAACACTGAAAAACAACAGCCGAAATCACTTCCGGGTTCTGATGAGTGACGTGGAGGTGTGTTGTCTTTTTGGTGAAGATGTCGCCGCACGATCACTTGTCTCTCTGTCTGTGTGATTTAATCAGGTAATAATAATTTTAAAGATTTAGTTAATTTTTTCTATAGACTGTGTAAGCTAGTGTCGAATAAGTGAAATCCAGTGAACTCAGTCTGTACGAATGTATATTAAAATCTACTTTCTTGGTTTAGTTTCTGTTTAGAATGAATGAATAGATAAATGTATACGTATTTTTAAACATTTGTAAAACCCGTGATGGATGTTCAGCTGTAAATTTCGTATAATTTCAACATTTTAGCCATTCACATGATGGAGAAGGATTTGATGTCATAGTCACATGTTCTTTTGCAGGTGGCTTATTAATCAGTACGAAAATTTTATAGGGCGTAACTTATGGCTGGTTAAAAGAATATAAGGAAATCTGTAACATTTAACGTTAGAATTAGTTTTGTGATCTTGTCCAGACACTAACGTTTTAATAGGAAACCATTGTATGTCAGCTGATATTAATGGCAAAGATTATTTTGTGACTTTTGCCTTCCACAGGTTACTGTGGTCACTGCTGTTACCATGCTTCTATCTGAGTCTTGTCCTGACAGCCATCCTTTTAATCTTCATCATGGCGGTGAGAACCTGGCTGCAGATGAAGAGGAAGACCAGAAGAGCTCAGGATGGACGGCCTGCCGTGGCCTTCTTCCACCCATACTGCAATGCAGGAGGAGGAGGAGAGAGAGTGCTGTGGTGTGCTTTACGTGCTCTTCAAAACAGGTCAGCATATTTCAGCACTTTAAGAGTGTGCCATTTATTTATGGGCCACTGACAAATAAGGAGTGAAAGCATACAAAAACAAACAAACACTAAAACCATAATATAAATCATTTAGAATGATAAACTGCTATATTTTTAAGTTACCTACTTTATTGTATGGTTTACTGATTCTCGTCATTGAAAATGTCATACAGAATGACATGTTTATAATGAATCCATATATGATGATGATGATGATGATGATGATAACTTCTACCAGATCAAAAGCCAAGGATTTTGATCTGCTAGAAGTTATTCAGAAGAAGATTACTTTTAAAGTCTTAAAATGATCATGCATGACTACAGTGTTTTCAACATGATTTAAAACTTTTTAACTGGCCCATTACTTGGCTGTCATGGAAAACTATACCACCACTTTCAACAAACATAACATTTACTTTCAAAGTTAAGTAATCGCTTAATATATGTGTGATATAAATTATGATATAAAATGTTTTACATTTCAATAAGCACAATATTGAATCAGGATTAAACCTGCCCTAGAATGTCTGTTATCCTGAAAGTCATTTAAATCCCAGTGTAGGGATAAAAAGTATTTCAAGTATCATTAATGTATGAAATTATTTATAGATCACTGTGATAGTTTTTGTCATTTGTGTGATGGATGGATGGATGGATTTATTTATTTAGTTTTACTTTAGGTGTGAACAGTTATCACACATGGCATGAAGAATGTAGAAAAAGACTATATAGTTAAATTGCTACTAGGCATATATTGATTCAAAAGCTATAGTCTTATATTTTGAAATTGCTTAGTACAGCAAAGTGAACATGTTATGTCACTTACCCTTATATAAGTATATCAAGTTCTGCATTTGACTAAAGCTGTCTTGAAATGCTTAGATCAGGGGGCTGGGCTTCAGCTTGTTACATAATGAAAGACTACCGTACTCATGATTTTAGGATTCTTTTTAATTCCTGTATAACTACATAGGTACCCTGATGTTTCCTTCGTGGTCTACACTGGTGATCAGGGTGTGACGGCAGAAGAGATTTTAGATGGGGCACGGCGGCGTTTCAACATCAGACTCCCCAGAGCCGTTAAGTTTGTCTTCTTGAAACATCGTCTCCTGGTGGAGGCAAATCTCTACCCACACTTCACCCTTCTGGGGCAGAGCGTGGGCTCCATCTTCCTGGGGTGGGAGGCTTTGACCGAGTTTGTTCCAGATCTCTACATTGACTCAATGGGTTATGCCTTCACATTACCTGTGTTCCGTTATCTGGGTGGATGTAGTGTGGGAAGCTATGTGCACTACCCAACCATCAGCACTGACATGCTGTCTGTGGTTCGAGAAAGAAACCCAAGGTTAGTCATTTTTGTTTCTGAATTTACGTGATTCACTTTAGTTCATCTTTATTAAATTCCCGAGGGCAATTTGGTTGCAGCATACAAGCATAAGTCAATCACCATACAAGTCAATAACAACACATAAGATCATCAAACAACATTTACAAATTTGACAGCTGAAGGGATAAATGAATATCTAAACCGATTTGTTTTGCTAATAGGAGTTCTAAAACTAAGACCAGAGTGTACGAGGTGAAACTCATTGGGCATAAGATGTGACTTCAATATCAATTTAATATATGTAAAATCCAACAATATTACTCTGTGCTTTTCCTAACACCTGCCTTTGATACAACTGAGCCTTGCTCATCTGCTTCTTCCCAGTTATTTTACCTCCATGTCTTACAATCATTTCCAGACAGTTCTTATTTTTCTTGTTTATGGAATTAAACCAGCACAGCATGAAAAAGTTAAGAACGACTCCATAAAAGTTTTGTAAAACATACACATCAATGTTTTATCCTCATGAAAATACCTTAGTTTCCTCAAGCAGTACAATCTCTGTTGCCCCGTCTTACACAGGGCTTCAGTATTTGGTGAAAAAGTCAACTTATTGACTAAAATGGTGCCCAAATACTTTTACTGCTCAACACTTTCAACACCAAAAACGTTTAAAAATGTTTGTTTGTACTCAATGGATTGCTTCCTCGAGCTAAAATCAATAGTCAACTCTTTAGTTTTAAGAACATTTAGTTTTAAAAAAAGCATCCTGACTCCAGGTAACAAAATCGTCAACCACAGAACCATGCATTGAGCCCCCCTCACTCAATAAACTAATAATTGAGTCATCTGCAAATTTTGTAAAATGTCTTTTTTCACAATTACTCTTACAATCATTAGTATATAAAATTAATAATAAAGGAAGTCATAAAGAATTCCACTGTTTAATGTTTAATGATTTAAAACCTGATGTAGGGATTAAAAGAACTCCATTATGATTATAACTTAGTTCAAAACTGACCCTGTTTAATTTCTTAATTTTCATTATGAATAAGTGTAGTAGTTCTAAACAAACTTACAACATGGCCTTAATATAATTTAGTAATTTAAAAACAAGTTTTCAAAGTGTAAATCTAGACCTAGAAAATCTTAAATTTGTGGCCATTTTTATAATGATTATATATTTTTCTAATTAGGCCAAAACTCTAAAATATTTGTCTGGCTATCAGCAGACCAAGCTCAATTTAAAATTGAACATTGGTCTGGGGAGTCTGCTGTGTATTTTCTACTGCACAAGAGGCGTGATCAACGAGCATTATTTGAATGACTCTGTATGCAATTGGATAGTCCTTTAACCAATCAGACCACAGCATGCGTGATCAACGGGCAACAACAAGCCAGTCTGCGATTGGTTCCCGCAAAAGTGTAACAGAAGCAGTAGAAATTAATGTACAGGTTTCCAGTTGCAGGGTGAAATCAAATCGCCGGCAGATCAGGCTGGGTTTACCAAAATATTTTATTGGTTTGAAATTAAGTAAAACAAACCAAAAAAAAATCATAACCCTAAAGGGTTAGTTCACCCATTTGTGTTCATCTTCGGAACACAAATGAAAATATTTTTGTTGAAATCCGATGGCTCAGAAAGGCCTTCACTGACACCAATGTCGTTTCCTCTCTCAAGACCAATAAAAGGCGCTAAAGACGTCGTTACAAATTCCATCTCAAAAACAATCATTTTATGAAGCGACGAGAATAGTTTTTTGTGCGCAAAAAACTTGTATAGTGATGGGCCAATTTCAAAACAAAATTTCAATCCCTATAGCCCATCACTATATAAGTTATTTATTTATTTTAATTTTTTTGCGCACAAAAACTATTCTCTTTGCTTCATAAAATTATTGTAGAACCACTGTAGTTAGATGGACTTTGTAATGACGTCTTTAGTTCCTTTTATGGGTCTTGAGAGAGGAAATGTCATTGGTGTCAATGAAGGCCTGTCTGAGCCATCGGATCGAAAATAGCCTTTTGAAATGACTTTACTTTTGTAATGTTTATGTAATATGTGTTATATTTTCCAGTTGTTATGTATGATGCATGTGTATAAATATTTAATTTTTTTCAAATTTTTGGAATCAGTAATTATTCTTTTTTTAATAAAAAGGAATGAATACCTATTCAGCAAAGATGCATCAATTTGATCAAAAGTGACAGTATAGACATTTACAGTGTTACTATTTCAAATAAATGTTGTTCATTTGAACTTACTGTTCATCAAAGAAAAAATATCACAACATTTTTAGGTGGCACAACTGTTTTCAATATTGATAATTTTTTAATATTGTACTAGATTTTTCTTGAGCACCAAATCATCATATATGAATGATTTCTGAAGGATCTGAAGACCGGAGTAATGATGCTGAAAATTTAGCTTTGCCCTCACAGGAATAAATTATGTTTTAAAATATGTTAAAATAGTACACACAGTTTACAATTTTTAAACAGTAATACTATTTCACAGTATTACTGTTTTACTGTATTTTTGATTAAATAAATGCAGCCTTTTATGAGTGAGCAGAAGAGACTACTTTCAAAAAATATTGAATGATATTGTATATTATTGGCTTATACATTTTTAATTACATTTTTGCACTCTAGGTTCAACAATGCAGACTACATCTCCAGTAACCCTGTACTGAGTGCCATCAAAGTGATTTACTACTGTGTCTTCGCTCTGATGTACGGTCTAGCCGGCTCCTGTAGTGAAGTGGTCATGGTGAATTCCACCTGGACGTTAGGTCACATCCTGGCTCTGTGGCGCGCTTCTAACCGCACGAGTGTGGTCTACCCGCCGTGTGACGTTCAGGCCTTTTTGGATATCCCTTTTGGAGAAGAGAAAGAAGGCAAGAAGTGCCACTGTGTGGTCTCGGTGGGTCAGTTCCGGCCTGAAAAAGACCATCAGCTGCAGATCAGGGCTTTTAAAAAACTTCTGGACAGGAAGGGGGCGGAGCCTGCCGGTCGAGAAACCGTGAAGCTGGTGTTGATTGGTGGATGTCGTAACCAGGAAGATGAAGACAGGGTACTGATGCTGAGGGGATTGTGTCAGGAGCTGGGCATGGCAGACAGGGTGCAGTTTAAACTCAATATCCCATTTGAGGAACTGAAGAAAGATTTAACAGATGCCACCATTGGGTTGCACACAATGTGGAATGAACATTTCGGCATTGGTAAGATAATAAATATGCTCTCATGATCTCAAAACACTGGACAGATTGTGGAACAAGTAATAAATAAATTGAATACATATCTTTAAAAAGATTATTAAAAAAAAGTATTTATATTTTTATATTTGTATTTATAATTAAAATGTGCGTTTTAAATGTATATATTTGTTATTTTTTGACCAGATATTAATGAAATTGTCAAAGATTATTTTGGTAACACTTTACAAGGTTTCCTTTGTACGCATTAGTTAATTATAATATTAACTATAATTAACATTAACTAAGATAAAATTGTAAATCTAAAGTTGTATCTTCCAACATGAGTTACATTTTTATTAACAAACATTAACACGGTTTAAAAATATGCTGTAAAGTTCTTCATTGCTAGTATGTGAGAATGCATTATCTAATGTTAAAAACGAGAGCTTATTGTAAAGTGTTATTTTTTGTTTCCCTACACTTATGCATGAACATGACTGTTGCTCTGAGAACGCTTATCTTCTTCCATATCTCTGCAGGTGTAGTGGAGTGTATGGCTGCAGGAACAATCATTCTGGCTCACAAATCTGGTGGTCCTAAGTTGGACATCGTAGTTCCTTATGATGGCGGTCCAACCGGCTTCCTGGCAGATGATGAAGACACCTATGCAGACGCTATGGAGCGAATCCTTTCTCTGACTCCTGCAGCTCAGTTAGAGATCCGACGCCGGGCCCGTCTGTCCGTCACTCGCTTCTCAGACCAGGAGTTTGAAGGTTCATTTCTTGCAGCTTTGGAGCCTCTAATGTCAACACTGAGACTATGAGAGTGACAGAGGTGGGGGGGTCATGGTACTCTCACCATATCTCTGTCCTGACTGTAGCGAATTAGCCCGACATATTTCATTCTAGTTCACAAGCTTGGGCTGGCCCTATTATGCTGACTATGAATCATTCTGTGTCTAGTGCAGAAGTGAGCAATTTGACATGTCTTGTGAACATTTGCTCTTTAATTAGGAAACATCACTAAGGTAAGGGGTGCATCATGAGAAATGCTGGTTCTGGTGAGATGCCACCTTCTGCTTTAACTTAAAGACAAGAGTGACATTGAATGAAAGGGTTACACACTGAGGATGAACAGAAAGCACTTGATTTTGTTTCATTTAAAACACCTGCTGTTTTTTCTTCATATCTGTTTATGTACATTTATTTAAGATGATAAATAAAGTTTATAATTTTATGTTTGTTTTGCTTCATTTTAATAAATATTAAGGAAAATGATCAAAAATGTGAAATTTCTCTTGGAAAAATTGAAAGTGCTTTATGTTGATGGATTTATTGTTTTTTTAAATAATAAATGATATATGAGCAGTGGTTTGGAAATATAACAATAATTCTGTAATTATTACATCAATTATTACTGTGAACAATTCTTATCATATAGAGCTGTCCAAACGTTTTACATAATCTAACCAACAGATAAGAATTAATTTTACAATATAACTGCTATATTCAGAAAAGGCATCACAGGAGCACGGATTCTGGGTAAGGGGAACAGTGTGTGTCTGTCTAGACTAGATAGGAAAATGACAGAGAGGGGCCAAATTAAACAGGACATAGTACTCAGGGACAAGAGGAGGGAACTGAGAGGGTTGAGAGTATTAAAAAAGACAGTTAACAGAATTCTTTTTTAGCTTTCAAAATCTGGATGTTCCTCTAGATAATTAATATTTAGGTTTAGGAAGGTTTCTCATGATAAAGACGCCTCATCCACCAGCCTGTCAGCAGTAATCTCATTCATCTCATTATTAAATTGAAATGTATTTGACAATTGGCTGATAAATATAGATACTGACAATCATTTTTGATCTACATTGAGTTTAGTATCTGTATCATTATATGTATTATCTACTCGCAAACATAGAAAATTAACACTTATAAACCCAATATTTTTTTTTTGGTAATCACAGTACATCAGTGACTAAAAATGTAAGAATGCTTCAAGCAACAAGGATATTTTGTTCAACAATCAGGGCAAGTTTTTACGTTTAAATGTATGTATTAATATAATTTATTAATTGCAATATTTTTGGGCCAAACAATAGTTTTTTATATTTCTGCTGTTTCTTAATTCTGTAACAAGCTGACAAATTCCATTGTAACAAGCCCATATAGTGTGGCAACATTTTCATTATTGAGACATGGTGTCACAAACTGTCAACACGTTCAATGAACTTTGAACATAAGTATCATTCTTCCTGGAGAATAACTGTGTACATTTTCAAGAAATGTTGTTTAACAGACTGTAAGGTCTGTGCCTATACAGAAATTGACTTTAAAAAAGACAATACAACCCTGATAAATATTAACTAGAGTAAGCTGTAACATATTTCATGATTTGTGAAACTGATCCTGCACCAGTATCTCATGATAATAGGAGTTCAAAACTACAACTTGTTAGGATAGCAGATTTCATCTTGGCCTATGACAAAATTAATGTCTATTCACTGTTTGCTTTTCATCAGTCATGACTAATTTCACTGCCAAGAAAATATCTCGATCTTGTCAATAAATCTTGAATTTCTCACTCCCCGTGTTCTTGTGTGTAATTATTTACTAGCCACAGTCCTCTAGACAGCTTAAACTGTACATTCCTATGTTCAGTTCCCCTTCGACCTACAAAGTAGAAGGCATCTGTGATCAGATCACAAGAGGCCTGCTATGGTTACGTTGCTATAATCGATTGCATCTCACTTTTCTAAGAGTAGATGGCAAATGAGCAGTTTTAATTATTGTTTTGAAAAAAAAAATGTCAAGCTGTACATTCTTCATCTCAGTATATAACTACCTATGCATAATACTGAAAAACAATAATCAAGGAAATTAAATAAACTATTTAAATATGCAATCAATCATGCAGAAACCTTCATAACATTGTTTTACTGTAAATTATAAGGTGGATTTTTATAGAATTTTAAAGTAGTTACGTGCATTTAAAAAAATGTTTTGTCAAATATGGGAAACATGAATTAATGATTACAATAAAACAGTTAATTAATTTGATTACTTTACTGTAGCACTGTGTAGTTTTTAAGTTCGTTGTACTTAAAATTTCAAAAGTACGACTGCTTTTAAGTACATTGCATCCAGCATCTGTACAGTTAAATGTACACAGTCATTTTTGAAATCAGATTATCAGTAAAGCAAGCACTGAACAAGCGTCTGTATGACAAAGTCCCCCTTTATCCAGATGTGCACGGACAGGAGACTGATGCCAAATTAAACAACACCTTGTACTAGGAAAGGAGGAGGAGAACTAAAAGCGATACCGGTTAAAAACGGGACCTCTCGGTAGTAAAAGCATCCAGTCTGACTGACATGAACATGAGGTGCTGTGTTTTTCCGTATCTGCTCCTGCAGGTTTTGGGAGGTTTAGGTGAGTGTGACATGCATTGGCACAGTCTGGTGAGACATAAAGAATAATTATTTAATGATACTTTGGTGAGACGTTAGTATTTGATTACCAATGGAACAATATATGCATATTTTATACTTTACATTGCTGAAACTCTGACATGCAACCATAGGCCTTCCTCTGTTTGAGCTCAGCTCTAAAGCAGACGATGCTCTACAGATGGCCCTGAATCAGATCAATGCGCGTTATGCCAGAAATCATCTCTACAGAGTGTCCAAGGCATCTGTGAAGAGGGTGAGTAGTACACGCTCTTACAAAAACCTCTATTTCTGCATCTGGCAAAACTGGTGTAGGGTGTCTAGGATCTAATCAACATGGGATTCTATACTTAACCCTGGGTCATTCTGAACCCAGGTAAACTGAATTTTGGGTTATCTTGCTTCACGTTTTACATTGCTCACAAATTTACCCAATTATAATATGCATACATTTCACTGTTCCATAAACTCTGGGTTAATGTTGGACTATAATGAAATGGTCTCTTCAATTGAGTTGACCGTTTGACGTTCTCCCCCCTCAAATACTGAAACATGTTTATGCAACATGAAGTGTTTCTGTGGCTGACACATGAATATGAGCTATGTGATTGGGTGTTCAAGTATCTAGCAATAACATTTAAACACTGCATCATTACATACTGTATAAGTTTGGCACTGTTGTGCTCCGGAGCAGGGTTTCATAAATGGGTAAAAAGCAATGCTAACCCTACTACTAAATTACAAGTGTGAAACGTTCCTCAACTTGGGTTTAAAGTCAGCATGAACCGGAAGTTGTGATAGATGTATATCCGAGTGAAACCAAGTGGTACTCACTGCAGAGTCAAATGACTTGCTGCCCCCAACGGGCAGTGGAGGTAGTGTGTAGGGTTATGAATAATAATAATAGATAATAATGTGTTTGATTTATATAGCGCTTGTTAAGGCACTCAAAGCGCTTTACATTGAAGGGGGGAATCTCCTCAACCACCACCAATGTGCAGCATCCACCTGGATGATGAGACGGCAGCCATATTGCACCAGAACGCTCACCACACACCAGCTGATTGGTGGAGAGGAGACCGAGTGATGAAGCCAATCAGGAGAGGGGGATTATTAGGAGGCCATGGAGGACAGAGGCCAATGGGCAAATTTGACCAGGATGCCAAATGTTATGGTGTGGTTGGATATTCCAGCTCCACTCATTGGGCCCAAATTACATTCGCTAGATGTAAGCTCCACCATTTGCTCTGCAGTGAGCAGGTTCTCAATGAAACGGCTTCTCGAGAGAGAAAAAAAGGAGGGTGTGACTTGATCTTGTCCTTTGGGATTTGACTGGACCGTTGGATGGTTGAAGCTTGCTAATGCTGCACTGTAAAAAATTATTTAGAAAAAAAGTTACCTGGTTGCCTTAAAATTTGGAGTTCATTGAAATTAAAATTTTGAGTTAATACAATGAAATTTTTTGAGATTGGACAACCTTTATTAAAAGATTATTAAAAGATTTTGTAAGCATATTGGGAAATTATGTGTGTGTTATTTCTGATGACGCAGTGAAACATACCAAATTGTGCTTTTTTCATGATTTATCACATTTTTTATGTGGTTCAGATACAAAAATATTTTGAGTTTCTATTTATTAAACTAATTTCCTTCATTGTATCAACTCAAATTTTTAATTTCAAGAAACTCAAAATTTTAAGGCAACCAGGTTACTTACTTTTTTAAGTTAAACCAACAAAAAACACCACAAATTTTTTACAGTGTGATCTCATGTGAGTGGCAGGTTATCCTGTCTTCGCACCAGTAAACATGCCATCAGATTAAGAGAAGTCGCTGTAAGAGGGAAGAGTTATTTTGATTAAAATTATGAGCACAGAAAAAAAAAACATGCAGGATAATTTTTTTTAAAAAACAAGCAAAAAACTAGATTTGTCAATTTTGATTTCACAGTGACTTTAAAAGTGGGGTTTAAAATGACAATAACCCAGGGATAACTTCTTAAGCAGTGTGAGAAGCCTTAAGATTGAGGGATGGGTGGAAAAAATACAACAAAATTAAAAAAATATAATAGCTGTCAATACTAGCTTCCCTATTGTGAGTGATTGTCCTGTAATAACTGCTGGTCATTTGCTTTTATTCATATTAAGATTGTTCCTCTGGGAATGGAAACATTTGATCTGCATCTGAAGTTTGGCATTAGAGAGACCGAGTGCCAGAAGACCTCTGGGACCGACCCTCAGGGCTGCATGTACCGCAAAGGTTTTTTTGTGGTAAGTTATCTTAAGGTCTTCATTCACATTAATATGTTGATTGACATGATTACGGTCTGGGTTGGCCTATAGATAACTAGTGTTTGACACTTCAAAGCCATCAGTGCTCTTATTTGTATCTTTATATTGAAACGGTCTCTAATGGTGGTTAGAAAACTCGTAAAGTGCAATTGTACCAAGTCTGTGCACCATTAAAAACTGAATTGACAGAGGCAATACAATCTTTCAATCAGCTCCCTATAGCTTCCTTTTGAACCATGTACCGTGTACATGAATTGAGGCACTGCAGGACATTTAAGGACACTGGCTCGCTACAAATTGGGACAAATTGATGACTATTTCTGGCAACATGATAATGTCATGATTACTGGCATTTATGGACAACAGTAGAACTTATGTATTTCTGACTTTTTTACGTTATTTAAAGTACATTATGATACTTTTGCTTGTTACATACAGTATACGTGAAACATAAAATAAATGATAAATGTTAGCTAGATTATGTGTATTGATGTATGTTTATGCTGAAATATCATTAAACAGTAGTTTGTATTTTTTTTTAAAAAACATCTATAGCCTGTTGTTAGCTCATAATTTGTTTTGTGCTTTGGAACTTTTTCCTTTTGCATTGTGGGACTTTTTAGAGAGTGAATGTTAGAGTGAACTGGTAGGATTTTGCGACTGAGACAGCTCTTAAAATGGCCGACTCCCTGATCAATGCCCTGACTACTACCCTAGGGAGCGGATAATACATGACTTTTGAGCACCAAATCAGCGAAGTCTTCCTTTGTGTGATTTTGTAAAAATGTGTATATCCACAATGCTCTGTAGTGACTGGACCGACTTCGCACAATGGTTTGTAAAATTAGAAGTATAATGCTTTCCCCCTCCATGAATCTCATTTGATTCCTGTCCATTCCCATGTTTTAGCCGGAGGCAGGGTGCTATATCAGAGTACGAGTGACTCAGGAGCTTACTCGCATCATCTCTCTCAGATGCACAAAGGCAGACAGCTCGAGCTCGGAGTCCAGTGAGGAGGTGAGTGTGAACATAATGGGTTTCACTATGGGCTAACATGAGTAGATAAGAGCCAAGAGTTATGAAACCCTAAAGCACATTTTTTTAGATGTTAGCATATGTACAGGTTGCACGTGACTGAAAACAATGATGATGATGATGATGACAAATTATTGATGACGGATTTTTCCGTTTTTCTGAGCCATTCCAGTTTAAGGGAGGTTGGACCAATGTCACTTAATGTGAAGAATTAAATAATTTGATGTATTAACCTTAAGTTGCTGAGAAGGGCAATGCGAAATCATTTGACGATGACTTCTTTTTACCAACAGGGAGGATTATACTACGATTTAAATCATTTTGGGACTAGAGGTAAACAGATTTATGTAATCTTTCACACATATTTGATGTATACATATTTAAACCACAATGCTGATAATGCTCTTAACATATTTATAGACCGCACATATTCAACTTTACCACCAAGCATTAATGTGGCACCACCAATTCACACGGGCCATCACGACAACAGGGAAACAAACCATGTTCGTGGGGACAATTTCAACAATCACCTGCCATATCACTGACCATCAGAATGAAATGACGAAGATTCTTCATACAAAATGTTAAGGTGCTACAAATATAAAGCTAAATGAAAAGACTACTGTACTCAGGGTTTTGCCACTGACTAGTCCTAGCCGTCACTAAAACAAGAGTATTTGCTGTATAAGAAGTTTATATGAATAGATCCCTGCTGACATCAACCTCCCCAAGAAACCCAATGAAAAGAACAGAAGCATGGATATCAATATGTATAATTTCATTTTAAATTACACATTTTGCAGAGAGATATGCAGAGCATGATGTTCTCAGACCTTAAATGGATCAAGACCGGATACTGATAATAATTTAATATTAACTTCATTTAGTCACTTCTCAACAACCTGAAAAGTTTCAAGACATTGTAAATACATTCAATAAACAAATTCTTCAAAAAGAAATGTGGACATGAGATAATATGCATACTTGTTTGTACATATGCCAAGAGCCATTATAGATTGGTGCTTACTGTAAGATTCTGAAGGTTCATGTCATGTCTGAATGGGGAAAATCAGCCAGAATCCTTTCACAGGTAAAACCAACAGGGAAATGTGATGTTTTGATGGCCTTTTCTTGTAAGGTGATAATATTTTGATAGGTTGTTTGATACGCATGTTCTAGAATCTTTTTAAGGCATGGCTGTATTCATGAGCCAATAATACAGGTTATAATACAGGATATAAGATAAATCTATGTGAATAACGATTGTGTGATTCAGTCACATGACTTATAAGTCCATCTCTTCATAGGTGAACGATTTGTAAAAGTCAGCTTTGAGTGTTCACCAGAGGAAGTAAGGACTAACAAGGAACAGCAAGGCAGTCATTTGTTTTACCTAGACAAAGATACTGCAGCAAATGAGAATATCTACAATTTAAACAGGTCTAAAAAATAAAATAAAAAAGCAAACATTCCACAGTCTTACAGATCTAGACATTGGGGACACTCCCTGAACAACTCCTCCTTCATGTTACAATTTTGACAATTACAATTAAAACGCACTTAAAGTGGCTCAAAGAATAATAGTGCTCAGAATAGATTCTAAATGCATCCACTGAGCACTGGATCTGCCACATAAATTGTGAAAGTCGTGCCATACTAATATACCAACCAAACACACAGTCTACATCGACCTATTCATCTAATACTTCTCAAACAACAACCATTCAATTATTAATTAAAAAAATCAATCTAAAATAACAAAATATCTTAAGATTATTAAATAATCAATCATATATAAAGAAATATAAAATATAAAATCAAAAGTAAAAATCCCACCCAACCTCAGAGTTCAAAATATTCGTCTTCCCAAAAAATCAATAAGATAATTTTTTTTTGATGCAGTTGTGTCTTCCATGCAGTACCAAGGTGTTGAAGTGGAATCACTCAGTTGTTTGAAACTGGAACTGATGCACTGTCACAAAGTCACAGTAAAGCTGAAACTTCTTGAGTCGTTTTGTACAGAATAAGCTGAGCATATAATCAACAACATGATGGCTTCCCCTCTACAACTCCATGAGTCAGACATGAAATTAGCAAGCAAGAGTGTCCAAGAACTTTAAGCTGTCTCAGTTTGTTAGTTTGGTGCTGTGGTCCCGCTTGGGTGGGGCTGGAGGTGGCCCTCTCCGTAGCGTTGCATAGCCTGAGATATTCCCGGACATGAAACCACTCCCACTGTGCCTCTGTTGGTCATTCAGAAGCTCAGGGGGAGGTGGTGGCAAAGCCATGTCATCCATTGTGGCCACAGGGTCCACTTTGTCTCCCAGGACTCGTGAAGACTTGCGTTTCAGTGTCTTGTTAAGGTCCTCCAAGAAGTTGGGCTGCGTGGTGCCTTTGGGAGAAGATTGGGGAATGGAGGGTGGTGAGAGTGGTGGAGATTCTCTAATATTGTTGTTACAGCGGAGTGACGCTGGTGGTTGTGACTTCTTCAGGGAACTCTTGCCCCAAGCAGGCTGGGGCTGAGGATTGACCACGGCTATTTTCGGAGAGACACCATTTGAATCACCTGGAAGGGGTGGTGGTGGAGGGAGGTCAGACTCCAGTGGGGGAGGAGGAAATAATTCATTCTCTGGGGGTGGAGGGGATGGGAAGTCTGCAGTTGATTGGCGGTTCTGATTCAATTTGTTCTGCAAAGCCAAAGGAAGATTTCCCAGATTGAGTTTCCCTGGTTTAGGGGGTGCCCGTGGGCCTGTAGAAAACTCTTTGGAGGGTGAGATGCTGGAGGTTGATGTTGATGGAGAAGCAGAACTAGGGTTAAACTTGCTCACCAAGTTCTTGCGGGACTCCTGGTAATCCACAGAGGCATTGTACTTTGCGTTGGAATTGCGTTGAGGAGTCGGTGGAGGTTTCTTGACACCTGCAGATGAGCCAGAGGGGGACTTTCTGATAGGAGATCCTGACATCGGAGGAGGAGGAGGGGGAGGAGGAGGGGTAGGACCTGGAGGAGGAGGTGGGGGTGGTGGTGGTGGTGGTGGAGAAGGGAAAGCTAGTGTGCTCTCTGGTGGAGGTGGTGGAAACTCAGGTGACCGCTGTTGCTGCTGGCCTTGACCCACAGGCTGCCATTTTGGTTTAGCCTTCACTGCAGGTGGGGACTGAGGAGCTTTGTGACTCTCTGCTTGATTGGCCACTGCAGGAGATGCAACTGGAAACTGGCTAGCAAGCTGCTTAACCAGGGATGGCACTGATGAGGATTGGCTGGCAATGGGCAGTGTTTTGTTGATGCTGTGCTGCTTGGGTAGTGTTGGTGGGGGTATGCTCTTCAATGGGGTTGGAGTTGGAGGGGGAGGAGGAGGAGGAGGGGGAGGTGGTGGCGGTGGTGCTGGAGCTTGAGGTGATGGAGCTACTGGAAGAATGCCACATGAAGTTTTGGGTGCTGTTTGGGGTAGAAATCCACCAATGAATGTTTTGGGTAAAACTGCTGGTTGAACTGGCAGCTGCATTGGGCCTGGTGGAGGTGGTGGCGGTGGTGGTGGAGGATTTGGAGCTGGAGCAACATGTTGTTGTGGATGAAATGTAGGTGCAGGTGGTAGAGGTGGTGGTGGAGGAGGAGGAGGGGGAGGAGAAGGGGTCTGATTGACTGGGGGCAATACGTCCTGGGACACATTGGGAAATTTGTGGGCAAGAACCTGCTTGAGTCCATTGATTTTGAAATGTGCCTGGACTGTTGAGGGTGGTGGAGGAGGGGGAAGACCATTAGCCTGGATAGGGGGTGGAGGAGGTGGTAAAGGGTGTGACTGGATTGGCACTATGGGTGGAGGACGTGGTAGTGGCTGTGATGCCATGGGCATTATGGGAGGAGGAGGTGGTAGAGGCTGTGAAGTCATGGGCATTATGGGAGGAGGAGGTGGTAGAGGCTGTGAAGTCATGGGCATTATGGGAGGAGTAGGTGGTAGAGGCTGCAACTGCATGGGCATTTTGGGAAGAGGAGGTGGTAGAGGCTGTGATTGCATGGGCATTTTGGAAGGAGGAGGTGGTAGAGGCTGTGACTGCATGGGCATTATGGGAGGAGGAGGTGGTAGAGGCTGTGACTGCATGGGCATTATGGGAGGAGGAGGTGGCAGAGGCTGTGAAGTCATGGGCATTATGGGAGGAGGAGGTGGTAGAGGCTGTGAAGCCATGGGCATTATGGGAGGAGGAGGTGGTAGAGGCTGTGAAGTCAAGGGCATTATGGGAGGAGGAGGTGGTAGAGGCTGTGAAGTCAAGGGCATTATGGGAGGAGGAGGTGGTAGAGGCTGTGACTGCATTGGCATTATGGGAGGAGGAGGAGGAGATGGTGGTGGAGGTGAGGGGGGAGGAGGGGAGGACTGTAAAACTGCTGCTGGGGCTGGTGGACCGAGCTTTAAAACAGCCATGGCTGATCCTGGTGGAGGCATTGAGGCAGGTGGAGGTGGAGGAGGAGGAGGTGGGATGTTGGCCCCTGGTGGAATATTGTTTGATTGTGGTTTGAATGCCGGTGCGACTGGTTGTACTTGTTGCTGGATTTGAGGCTGAGGTTTGTGGTGACTTATAGCTTGAGAGGCATTTTGTAGGCGAGTAATAGTGCTGTATTTGGCAAACATAGTAGGAGTGGCATGGTGGGGGATACTGGAAATAGGAGGAGGTGGGGGAGGTGGTGGTGGAGGAGGAGGAGGCGGCGGCGGCGGGGCTGGAGTTGCTTGGGGTGGTGCCTGTGGCACTGCCTGTGTAGGTGTTTGGTGGACACTTCCACGCGACTGTGGAATTGAATGTGGATGTGGCTGTTGCTGTAAGTGTAGATGCTGCTGTTGAGGCACATGATGAGAAGAATGGGTGCTATGGCTTGAATGGGTAGAACGAATTGATTCTGGTCTTGCCTGAAAAAACAAACAAAAAACAAAAACAAATAAACAAGAATCAATAATCAATGTTATTTCTTAATTTAATTTCTTTAAAGTGTTAGTTCACCCAAAAATGAAAATTCTGTCATTAATGAATTACCCTCATGTCGTTCGACACCCGTTCATCTGCACAAATGAAGTTATTTTTGTTGAAATCTGATTCGATCCCCTCAGCAAGGCCTCAATGTAATTTCTTCTCTCAAGACTCATAAAAGGCACTAAAGACGTCATTACAAACTTCATCTCACTACAGTGGCTCTTCAATCATTTTATGAAGCGACGAGAATAGTTTGAAGCGTTACGAATCAGTGTATAGAATTAGCGATTCAGATCGCCAAAGTCACGTGATTTCAGCAGTTTGGCAGTTCATCATGATTCGATACACTGATTCATAATGCTCAGAAGCTTCAGGATGTGCAGAAAGTGTTTTGAAATCGACCATCACTATATAAGTCGTTCTTTAAATTTTTTGGAGTACAAAAACTATTCGTAAAAACGTCTTTGAGTCTTGAGAGAGGAAATGACATTATGGCCAATGGAGGCCTTTCTGAGCTATTGGATTTCAACAAAAATAACTTCATTTGTGTTCCAAAGACGAACAAAGATCTTATGGGTGTCGAACGACATGAGGGTAAGAAATGAATGAGAGAATTTAAATTTTTGGGTAAACTAACACTTTATGGCCTTTTTCTTTCCCCCCTTATATTTATCTTCCTTATTAAAATACCCTTAATTCAGTTTATCAGCTCATTGGTGTCACAAAAATTAGACATTCAAAATGTACAGTTTGGGAGACACCTACAACAGGGTTTTAAACCACTGGCACAGAATAAGTCATCCACAAATAAAACTTTCACTTTTTCACATTTCAGCACTCACTTTCACGTTGTTACAAACCTGCATGACATTTTGTTCTGCGGAACACAAATGGGGAAATTTTAATATTCCATGCAGTTAAAAATAATGGGGACTAAAGATCTGAAGATTCAATAATGACCATAAGCGTGGTCCATACAACTTGCACAATATTCTAATTCTACTTAAGCCATATAATAGCACTGTGTGAAAAACAGACCAGAATGCAATTGACTGAAAACCTTACTTTCTCATACAAAGCTTTAAGTGTTCGATATCAATGAATACTAGGGATGCCAATATTATACAATGCTCAATATAATATTGAACCGTTCGGTACAGCATTCACAGTTCAATACGCGCTGGTCAGTTTTGCATTTAACAAATTATTTCCATTTCTCTCCATTTGAAATATTTCTCTTGGTTTATTTCGGCTCTGTGTGAGTGTGCGGATATGAGCAAATATCCAATCATATGCACTAAAGTTAGGGGGTGTTTTAAAGCCTTGCCGGTTAAACATTTAATTCGTGTGCTTATGCACTATTTTGCATTGAGCGTGTGCACTAAACGACTGTCAAACACATGTGATTACTCGACAGTCTTACAGCGCTAATACTGTCAAATACACACAAGGTTAACAGATAAACACAGTCGGTTACGTCTAGTGAAAGTAAAATTGCGTGCGTCTATGAGATGCGAGCAGGTCTTCAATTGACAGCAGCGCAGCCTATAGTGAACACGCTGTCCTTAAAGGGACAGTTCACCTCTAAAATGATTTTAATAAATAAAAAAACACCTTTAATACAGTAGCTTTTAATCAATGTTGTATATTGAAGGATATGTAGTTTTAATTTTAGCCTACATTTATTCATTCAAATATATTCATATAATGCTACTGTACATCTCTGAGCTGCCACTGTAAATCTTTATATATATTTATTTTATATTATACAATACACTGGGAATATGTACAAGGGTTTTTTAAAGTAAAGTTTCAAGTTTGAGTAAGGGTTTTCAAGTCTTGTAAGTGAAATAAAGAAAGAGAATTGCAATAAAAAAAAATTCTCCACAACCCTTTTCTGTTCCTGTCGCCTAAGAATACTAAAAAAACTGAACGAACCGAAAAACCGTGGTTAAAAACCGAGGTATGTATTGAACCGTGGCCTAACTGTATTGTTGCATCCCTAATGAATACATAATTGTCTTCAGAATCCTTTTGTGTTCCACAATTAATAGCAAGTCACACAGGTTTACAAGTGACAGAAAAAAGTAAAGATGTGTCTCCCCAGAACAGAAAGAGAAAGACGACAACTTACCTTTGTGCTCTCCTCTATTTGAGTCCCTCTCTTCCAGGCCTCAGAGAAGATAGAACTGACCACACTCTGGGAGCGGGCATGGGAGGACGAAGTGCCATCGGACATACCACTGTCTGTCTGGCTAGAGTGGTTTGACTGTGACTCTTTAAGAACAGACAGATTAACATTAACGATAACCCATACACTTACTAATACCCATGATAGTAAAATACCCATGATACTAATACCCGTGATAGTAAAATCACTATTATGCCATTAAAAGGGAAATAGAACTGCCATTGCCTATGATATTTCTAGTAATCTCAGTGGAAAAATGTTTATAAAGGATCAGTCAGTGATTAGGCCTAAGTTACTCACCAGGTATACTGACTGAGCTTGTTCCTGACTTAATGCTGGTGCTGGAGAGAGAAGACCAGTCATAGGCAGCTTCAGTTCGCTTCATGGCTTCCTGGTAGTTCACATACAACTGCTTCCCATACTGTGCATAAAACACAACATGCAGAAATTACGATTAAGACATTTCCAACGTGAGCTAAGTTATTTTTCAAATAAAGAAGAATGTTAGTTGCAAAAATAATCTGACATATTAAAGTGTTCTAGAAGAGTACATTGTGAGGCCAGAGGACAAGAGGACAAGGCAAGCTATCGGATTACCTTAGCAATACGAATCCCATTGACCCATTGGTGTAGAGTTCTGACATCATCACAGCACAGGTATTTGATATATTGTGACTTCTTCTGGATCTGGGGGTGCTGTGGGCACAAACAACAAGACAAATAAAGAGAGAGAGTTAGCAAGACAAATAAAGAGAGCAATGGTTCAAGAAATTTCCTTTGGTTTGCTAATACTCATTAACCACTAGAGGGCAGCAACAAGGGTTTAAACAAAACGCGTGTTATACAAAGCCATCTTCTACACAAACACTTGAGCTGTACAAGTTAGCCACTTGATGGCAAACCATCTTTTACATCTTTAAATGTATGCAAAACGTAGTTTTACGAAATATATTTGCAAATAGCCAACACACATTGAAACCTTTAAATCCCAGAAAGCCAACATTCCATTCCTGAATACTACAAATAAATGTGTAAAATGGTACGATTAGGAAGTTTAGGGAACACATTCACTTTTAATTAGGACTTTTCCCTCAATAAATCCACAGTTACTGCTCATTGATAGTAAGTTAGTTGTAGTGGTTATGTTTAGGGTGGGGTAGATTGGGGATGTAGAATATGGTCATGCAGAATAAGGCATTAATATGTGTTTTATAAATACTAACAAACAACCAATATGCTAGTAATAGGCATGCTAATAAGCATCTAGTTAATAGTATATGTTCCCTAATCTAAAGTATAGAGTGGTTCAGGTATGACAGCAGAACCTGGAAGAATAATTATCTGCTGGTTCCTTCAAGATTTTCCTATTTGGTTTTATGTGTTATTTGTAGGTTTTTTTTCTTTTCTTTTTTTCCATTTATGTGCACAATAAAACCTATGGTAAACATAACATGACTATACTTTGACAGTTTGTTTTTCAATGTAACTTAAGCCCACATGTAGCAAAAATGTGAATTTTGAAACCGTTATTTTATTTTTGAAAATGTTAATATGTAACTAGATAAGGCAGTATAGGATATGCGGGTGTGCAGTGTACAGTACTGTGCAAAAGTCTTAGGCACATTAGTATTTTCACCCCCAAAAATGTTTTTAAGCCAGTTATTTATATGTTTTGCAATAGTGTCAGTAGGTAATATCAGTTTACATTTTCAAACATTAATTTTGCCATTAATTGTAAAAACCCATTCCAGTGAGATTTTTGTATGCAGAAGAAGTCTTCTTCTTCTGCATACACTTGCTCATAGTTTTAACAGCCAGAGCACGTGAGGATGAGAGCCGTGATATCTCTGCGCCCAAGTAGCAGTGCTTCTTCTGTGCTTCCCCATAATATAGTCCCACGTCAATATCTGCCTAGGAAATCCCCTAGTCTTTATCTGCATTGCTATTTGTACTCGTTGTGAATACGCAAAATAGGATCCCATTCATTATGCTAAGCTAAGCTAGCGCCAAACTAAAACAATGCATGCACTGAGACAAAAATGCATTTGCCCACATATCTAAATGTAGGAAATAAGTTGAATAAGCCCTACAGTGGAGTGTTCCTTTAAGGAAAACAAGCTATAACATCTCAGACAGACAGACAGAGAGACAGAGAGACAGAGACACACACACACACCTTGAGGGCCAGGCAGTAGTCAGTAGGGGCCTTGTACTTGCTTCGGTATTCCTGACCATAATAAACATTAACATGGTCCAACTGCAGGAAGCACACCAAATCCCTGGAAGCCTACAGTTGAAAATAAACATTAATATTATTTTATATTAAATACATGCCTGTTGTTAATTTGGACAGTTTTTTTCTGTATAGTTTACAGTTAAGGAAATTCAGATAATAAAATCAAACATTTAGAAAAATAATACTATATACTGCAGATACAACAAAACAGAATCAAATATCCAGGAGCAAACCTCAACTGTCACGTCCTTAACTGTCACAGAATTTGCTTACTTACACAAAACCATTGTTTAATTTGTAAGCTTGTAACAGACTTGATCAAAAAAAAAGAGTAAATCATGTTTTTAACTTGAAATTATATAAGACAAGACATGGAGGAGTAGATGTCAAAGTGAATGACAAACAGCATATGGTTTGTGTAGAGTATCTTCAGTGAATCCATAAACAGGAAATTCCACTCAAGAGTTCATTAGGTTCTATGTTCATTTAAAGAGAACATGACACCAAATCATATGATAAAACAAAAATAAACACACACAATAAACACTGACCTTGGCTTTGCCTTTCGGCACAAAATAGATGCCAGATGCCCTCAGCAGAAAGTATCGCTTCTTCCAAGACTTTTTACCATCCTCCTTCAACCACAGCACTCCCTCAATTTCAGGAACAGACACAGAGCTTCCACAAAAACATTCCTTCAAGACATACAGACACAAAAACATCATTAAGAATCTAAAGACATGTTATCTCGACAGATGTAAACTCTGTCTGCCATGACAATTATCAATTCCGAATTAACATCACAGTGATGAAGGCTTTTGGGTCACAGTCACTAACTGCATGTGTATATACATATTTGCATGTTTGGATGCTTTGTACAAAGCAGTTGCATTATAATTACATTTTTAGCTGTTTATAGCCATAGTACTATGAGGTTAAACTATAATTTGTGTTATAATGTATGTTTCACCTCCAGCAGTGCCTCCTTGTTTCTGTCTGCCATCTCAGAGGTCTCCTTCCTCCCAAGTAAATAGTTCTTAGACACACAAATTGCAACAAGTGAGCCAGGGTGACGGAATAAAAAAAGATTAAAAAGAATCATAACCCAGTACTATTATTTTAAGCCTAACTTTAGGTGAGAATATACAGTAGTGTAGTAGAATATACAGTAGTATAACTGTAGTGTACATATACACTACTGTTCAAAAGTTTAGGTTTGGTAAATGGTAAGATTAATTAATGTTTTTCAAGTAAATGCTCATCAAGGCTGCAAAAGTAAAAGTATTACAATTTAAAATACAAAATTTAAATACAAAACCGGTCCCAGTATAGCCGCCCCTCTGTGTTTTCTAATGGACGCAAGGCAAACTAAACAATAAAATTACACCACAAATATTTTTCCCCCAAAGTTAGTTTATGTCATTGAAGGCAGTTATCATCACAATGATTTCATTTCAAGTTTTAAAATGTAATTTATTGTGATGACAATGCCGAATTTGAACAAAGTAGAAGCCATTAATCCAGTCTTCAGTTTCACATGATTTTCCAAAACATTCTAATAGGCAGATTTGGTGCTCAATAAACATTTCTTATTATCGATGTTGAAAACAGTGGTGTGAAAACCGTAAAAAAAAGAAAAACATTTTAAATCACTTTTTTGGTAACTTTACAAATGTCTTTACTATCACTTTTTGATCCTTGCTGAAAAAAAACTATATATTTGTATTTATAAGTGTGATTATAAGTGTCCTATGTTCATTTCTATGATTAAATGAAACATTTGAATCCCTAATGTTTAATCAGATTTTTTCTGCATATGTAACAAACAAAAGAGCTTCACCTGTGGGTTTTTGAAAAGTGCATACTTTTCAATCCGCTCAATAAACATCATTTTGTTCTGACTGTCTCTGGTCCAGTTAAGCAAGTTCTCAACAAGGTTCTCATGGTCTTCAAAAATTCTCTCTGAGGAAAAGACAGAATGAAATAGTGAGTTGAGAGTGATGAAGTACATAATTATCTACATATTGTCCTTCAGGTTTGCTAGTGCTAGTGTCCTAGCATGCTTACCCATCTGTAGCTCAGGGATGGCCTCAACCAGGGCCCAGTCTGGACTGTAACCACAGTGAGATTTATCCAGCAAACTATCCAGCACCTGCCTGACTGTCTGCCTCTCGTCCACCATCATGGTTTTTGAGCTCTCATCTGACATGTGTACACGTATCACCAGCTGATGATAAAAAGAAAAGCCCAGTTTAGTTCATTCAAGAACATTGACTTTCTATGTGTACACATACAGCTATATTACACATACATTTTCATAGTAAGCAACATTTCACAGATTATACACTAGAACGAGTCAAACATTTAGACATACTTGACCGAATTTATGCTTCGCATGAATTTAAAAACCTTTTTATCTAGGCGTATGTTTAAATGCTTGACATTAGCGCAGTAGAAAAATGTACACTATGCCTACTTGAATTTATTTATACATTTTTTTGATAAATTCTTTTGAAATGTATGAATTGGACTGGATAGTGGAAAAAAAGCAGCCAACACGTGGCCTGTAAACATGGTAACTCCACCATTAATGTTTAAAAATCACTCCAGGATACACCTCATGTTGGTTGGTACCACACACACACACACACACACACACACATATATATATACATATATATACACATACACACAGATCAGGCATAACATGTTCAGGCATTATGACCACCTTCCTAATATAATATTGTGTTGGTCCCCCTTTAACAGCCCTGACCCATCAAGGCATGGACTCCACTAGACCCCTTAAGGTGTGCTTTAAGTTGCGAGGTGGGGTCTCCATAGATTGGACTTGTTTGTTCAGCACATCCCACAAATGCTCGATTTGATTGAGATCTGGGGAATTCGAAAGGCCAAGTCAACACCTCAAACCATTCCTGAACCATTTTTGCATTGTAGTAGGGAACATTATCTTGCTAAAAGAGGCCACAGCCACCAGGGAATACTGTTTTTATAAGAATGGTGTAAATGGTCTGCAACAATGCTTAGGTAGGTAATATGCGTCAAAGTAACATCCACATGGATAGCAGGACTCAAGGTTTCCCAGCAGAACACTGCCCAAAGCATCACACTGCCTCCGCCAGCTTGCCTTCTTCCCACAGCGCATCCTGGTGCCATGTGTTCCCCAAGTTAGCGACGCAAACACACCCGGCCATCCATGTGATGTAAATAAGAAAGTGATTTATCAGACCAGGCCACCTTCTTCTATTGCTCCATGGTCCAGTTCTGATGCTCACTGTTGGCACCAAGCCTGCAGCACCCTTCTCAGATACTGAAGCTTTCGCGCCTCAATCGCCCCCCGGTGACCGGTCCCAGTATAGCCGGGGGGCGATCGAGGCGCTAAAGCTTCAGTAAATGAGAGGGAGACTGCAGGCTTGGTTGGCACTCACAGTGGTTAGGGGTTTTGACACCTTTTTATTAGAACCGGCATTAAATTCTTGAGCAATTTGAGCAAGTAGCAGTAGTTCTTCTTTGCTGCCCCCGTGCATGAAGGAGCCTTGGCCACCTATGACCCTGTTGCCAGTTCATCACTTTTGATAGATACTGACCACTGCAGACCGGGAACACCCCACAAGAGCTGCAGTTTTGGAGATGCTCTGACCTAGTCATCTAACCACTTGCTGCCTAATATATCCCAGCCACTAACAGGTGCCTTGATGAAAAGATAATCAGTGTTTTTCTCTTCACCTGGTCATAATGTTATGCCTGATGTATGTGTATGCATATGTGTGTATGCATATATGCACATATAGACACACACGCATGCACAGGTATAACCCTACTCCTAAACCTTTAGTATGTTTTAGTCGTTTAGTATGTTTATTTCGCGTTTTGAATTACAAGGACCTATCTTTCCCTTAATTTGGAATGATGAGCAAAACCAAAGTATATTGACATGCTCACTTATATTTCAAGTATATCATAATATTTAATCTATCTTGTGAAATTTTTCTCCAGAGATATAACATGGATCACACTTCTACAATTAAAAAAAAATTGACAGAACAACGTGTCAAATATAATGAAATAAACAAAAGGCATGCACCTACAGTTTCTGCACTTGTTGGGAAATTGTATAGGAGGAAAACCTAATTAGTGCAGCATGTTACAAATATGTAGTTCAAATTGGAATGTTTGACTTTCCGAACAGATTTATAGGAGTGAACTGGAATATGATGTGGATCTTCAGAAACGTGGCTTTAATAAATACTAACTGGGAACAGAAATGACAACTGGCTTTCATCCCTCTCTATTTCACACCCCATTTTCTTTCTTCCTGAGAGTGAGGAACGAAGAGCAGGCTGAGAGAAAGTGCTGCACAGGCACATTAACAGACAGCACTGCCAGGGGTCCTGAAAGTCATACGAATATCAGGGAGTATGTGGGACTTTTCCAAGCCTGGTCTCAGCAGAAAACACTCTGCTAATTTATGCTCTCTTCCTTCTCACACATTATGCTCAAACAAACACGCAGACCCACGCTATATCACACATCTGGATCTGGCCTGCCACATTCTTTGAACTCAGCACAAACAATCTATCACTTTGTGCAATGTTTCAATCGAAGGAAATGATTGCATTCAAACTCAGAACCGTAGCAAACTGAAACACTGATGAATGCAGGAAATGACAGAATTTCGGCAGATTAATCACTTGTCTTTGCATGTTCAATATAGCCGAATAAGAAATTTATCATATTTAATTTAACATATGTTTTGACTAAACTGATATGATATTTTTTTTAGACTTTGCCCAGGTTTCCAAAATCTGTCAACATACAACACAAATCTGTCAACATGTCAATTTGTTTTTTTTCATCACAATTTAAAATTAAATAATTATAATAGTAGCTATTTGAGTGATTTTTCTCTCTCTCATGGACTCCACAAGTATTTAACATATTTCTTACTGACTCCCCCCCCCAAGACTTTCAATGGGGTCTCAGACTTTTGGACCCCATTGTATATTATTCGGCTATTTTTTCCCTTTTGAAAGCGTTTTTGACGCAGTATCATTCTGTATCGTCCTCACTGCACCATTGCTGCTCAATGCTGACAGTTTTCTCTATACACATAATGAATGGAATCAGTCATCCTTCTAGGCTATAGAGGCCCAATCACTGTACTGTATCTAATTCATTCACTTGGTATTAGTATGTGCCTGGTGGCATTTATTTTGACAGCCCCTTTACGATGAATAGAGAATTAGGAGAGATCATCTAAAAAAAAACAAACGCAAAACTCAGACCAGTTTACATGACAATAAAAAACCCACAAAGAACATTTTTAACCATGTAATCTGAAGTAAAACCTTCACAGACGGCTATGAAGGTCTTGTTTGTGCATCTTTCACTCACAGCAGACAGAGACTCACAGACACATGGGTGACCTATTTTTTTACTGTGCATTCATTCTATGACTTCTCCCGCTAGAGCATGGGAAGGGCTGCATCATGCAGTGCAAAGAGGATGTCTACTGACCATCTGGGGATTCACAGTGATTTTGACTCACCTTTTTCACCTGGGCTTCTTTAATTTTCTCTAGTGCCACACGGATTTTCTCAGCCTTCGCTTTGGCAGCCTGCTCCTCCTGTGGATGACACGATGACATGTTAACAAAGAAACACTCGGAGAAGCATTACACCAACGGTCTAACGGTTTCATCCATTACTGAGGTATGAAATCAGACAGGTGGATTTTCGGTTTTACACATATCCTCACTTACCTGCCCTCTCCAGCATGCAGTCATCACATCCATTTCTGACCATTTAAAACAATCCCTAAAAAGTGCAAAGTCTCTGTATCTGATCAATCAGCAAACAGAGACACAAAAGGAAGTTCCCTCTGCTCACGTTTACGGTTCCTTGGAGAAATGGCTGCTCATTCATTCAATACCAATTCAAGGAGATGCACAGATTCACCGTCGCACCAGCTTGAATGTTTCAGAAGTCCATTAACGAATGTTCTCATCACAAATGGCAGGTATAACCAGACTATTTCAAGGCCTGACAGGTACTTCCAGCTGAAGTTTCAGAGCTGCTGCAGGAATGGCCTGATGAAAATCATTGAAATAATCCCAAAAAAATCTGAAGGGACGTGGAACCGAAATGAGCATTGGCCGAGACACCGAGATGAAACCGATTCCCCTCACATATCTTTACACCCAGAGTACCTTACACACAACTCTGCTGCTCAACATTGGGAGGGGATTGAGACCTCCCCCTCTCTTTCGTTCTGTGAAACAGCTGCATGTCTCTGGTAGCGTGCCCAATCACAGGGTTTAATCCCTCGCACCAGCAGACCAAGCCGCCATCAACTATAAAAGACCTTCTCGTACCTCTTCTCCAATCAGAATGTCCATTCACTTCTCAGCAACCAATCAATTGGGTTCGTTTCTTTGACCTTCTTTCCACTAGCCAATAAAGTTGAGGCCAAATGCAGATATTGTTCTCTGATCCTTTTTCTGTGGTTGTGTGGGGGAATAAATGATATCTAGGCCTTGTATTTTCATTCATTTATTAAAGAAAAAAAGTTAGTTATTTGGAGGAGGTTTGAAAGGACAAGGAATTTAAGTCAGGCTGTTTCCCCCTTACATCAGCTTTGATTATTATTATGCCACTTTTTTTCTAACAGAACAGAGATTGGCAAATTAAGAAATACAAAGTCAGAGAAAGAGACAAAAAGAGACAACGAATGTGCAATGAAACGCATATGACTGGAGAGAGCGATGAAGGAAAAAACCAGGGTATACGAGTTATGAAAGACCAGCTTTTTTTCTCTCGAATCATTGTCTACGGCAGATGCATATTTATGATGCAGAGAGAGAGAGAGAGAGAGAGAGAGAGAGAGAGAGAGAGAGAGAGAATGAACAAAAATCGGAGAGTTCTGCAAACAGCTCAGGCTTTGATAAAAAGCATTAAATTCCCTTTGAAGTCTTTTTTTCCTTTCTCTGGTTCTCTCTCTGTCTGTGTTTGAGCAGGCTGCAGTGAGCCCATCCGGAGCGAACAAAAAAGCAAACACTGTTTGAGAAGCCTGATGAAATCATGAGGAAATCAGAGTGGGATTTCAAGAACATCTTCACTTCAGTTTGTGTAAATGTATAATGCCTTTGTCTAATGTCATGACAAATAAATAAAACTTAGATGACTCGGCTTTATTTAAAGAAAAAAAACTAACACTAGCTAAAAGGAGAAACTCATTATTTAATGCCATTTAAAGGGATAGTTCACTTTAAAATGAAAATTCTGTCCTCCTTTACTCATCCTCAAGTTGTTTCAAACCTGTATGAATTTCTTTCTTCAGCTGAACACAAGGGAAGATATTTTGAAGAATGTCAGTAACAAAACAGTTAACTGGAGCCATTGACTTTCATAGTATTATTTTTTTTCCTACTATGGAAGTCAATTGCTCCAGTTAACTGTTTGGTTACTGACAGCAGCTCAGTTATTACAGTTAACTATGCGAAGTGATATGGAACTGTAATACGGTCAAGAGAGATGCCTGGAACTACATTTGCCGTGCGTTTCCCAGAAAATAATTGCACACCTTAGAACGTTCATCAGCCAATCAGATTCAAGCATTCAATGGCCCCCGTAGTATAAGCTATTTTATTGCACCGTTAAAGAGTTGGTTTCTTATGCTAAACATGGCCATAGTTTCAAAAAATAAGTTAAACGTATGATGGAGGAGTATTTATGTGACAAATATACTCCTTCTGGTTTCTCACAAGTTTCGGAAAGTGTTTTTTCGAGTATGGTCCTATATGTCGTAATAGAGGACGGAAAATCCTTGTATGGACACTTCTCCTGAAAAAGCGTGCACACACACCAACCAGAGCAGAAGCGAGAACATGCCCATCAATTTGTGTAACGCAAGTCGAGAAGTGTTTTTTTTTTTTTTTTAAACAATCTTACCAAAGATTGTTTGTGCCTTTAAAATAATACTATTTTATCACAATATACGTCAAACTGTCTGTGATTCAATATATTAAGGGAGTCACTATGTGATGCTACACTACTTTTATCAATTGTGGCATAAAACAAAGAATATGAAAAGCTGTTTCAGTTTGATATATGAGCTTTTGAAATGTCCTAAAATAAAATGATGTGATGAGCAGCCATTTCCTCAGGGAAACAGTGATAACTTTGATTGTGTGTTTGTATTGGATTCCTTGGACACTATGCAGCCTGAAAAACCCAGCACCTCTTTACAAATCTTTATATACTGAAAACCACTAACTTAGATTTCTTAAACGAGGAACAAAGAATGTTTGTAACTTTATCACTTTACATTAGTAGTGCAAAACACAAACTCCTTCTGTTTGAATGCTGACAACTGACCATTTTGAACTATGAAACCTGACCTGAAATAAAGTAACAACATACAAGAAATGATACAAAAGCCATTTTTTCTCATCACAGAAAGTTGCTGTATGTTTAACATATTAAGGAGGACATAACATTATAGACCCTTTGGACTGGATGATCTGATTTCAACTTTAAATGGCATACATACGAAGATGGCAGCAAAGAGAAAAAAGAAAACAGAAGATACAACTCTTTAAAAATTTAAGAAGGCAGTGTGGGTGGAGCAAAGTGTCAAGTCTGGCTAAAAGACTGAGGTTAAAAGGCTTTCTGTGGACACACCAACCAAAAACATGCAGAGAAAGGAAAAAGAAGCAAGCGAAAGGAGGCTTCACCTTGGTCAGCAGGTGAGAGGGTTTTCCTGCAATGTTTTTCAGAATCAGAGAGGTCTCCCTGTCCAGATACGAGTGCTTCACGGTGCAGGGAAAAGACAAACAGAGATTAATCAGTGCAATGTGTGATTTCAAAAATGATAGAAATACATACTTGATTGTGGAAAAGCATAGAAAGTGTGGAAGCGCCTGAGCATCGATTATTCAAAATCAGAAAGAGGTGGCATATAAAAGTGTGGAGGGAAAACAAATATATGTAAAAAAGAACTTTCAACAAACAAAAAAAATACCATGATCACAGTTCTCTTATGACGTTATGAATCCTGGAATTATCACAGGTATTCTAGGACCCAGTATTTTGAGAATGAACATATTGTGTACACATATCCTTTATCCCAGTCGAGCACAAACAAACACACACACACACACACTTACAGTCCTTTGATCCACCTCCCCCTCCTGTGAGGTGAAGTCAAGATGCCGTCTGGTAGCTTTACCATTGGCCCTTCGCAGTGAGACATGCTGGGAAAAGGGGTGGGGGAGGTATAGTGACATCACATACAAAGCAGGTGCAAACATAAACACATTAATCATGCAAGCAGGCATGCACAAGCAGAGGTCAATATATGCTGCTACTCTGGTAAAACACTAAAGGAATTTTAGGGTTTAATACAATCTAACCTCCATTTAATCGACATTATGCTGCAAGAACAGAAATTAATTTGAACTTGTGCCTCAGTTTACAGTATTTGACGTACAATAGAAACATGAGGCAAGTTCTATTTTTGTTAATGGGATGGCTCACCGGAAAATTCTGTCCTCATTTACTCACCCTCATAAGACTTTGGCATATTTTTGGAAAACATTAGTCCACTTGGGTTAGCCCAAATATTCAGAAGTGCCACAAATTATGAATTTATTTAAATGATGGAACAACTTTAATTTAGGCTTTTATTCCCATATAAACATTGATCAAAGTATATACATAGAGCACATTATTTGTATTAAACAGAAGCTCGACTGTATACTTGCTTGACACATGAGATGGACAAAAATTATGATAGAATATTGTATCGTGAAGGTGAGTAAATGATGACAACATTGTCATTTTTGGGTGGACTCTCTCTTTAAATGGGCTTGTATGTAGCTGTAAAGTTTTCAAAATTATCATGTTTGTGGTGAACACAGGTCTAGGCAGATGAACTTCTAATTATGCGTTACCAATGCAAATCATGTGGGTGTGAGTGAGTTCGAACCATGTTATCAATACTTTGCAGATAGTTACATCATGTCTCTTCTTTAGCATCCTTGCACATACTGTGCAAAAATTACTAGCTTTATGTGGCCATGAAAGTAGACCGATTGTAATAAATTTCATTGCATTACTTTCACATTTTGACACATATAATTCAAGTTTTTGGTGTTACTTTAGAAACAATAATTATTAAAAAATGTACTGTGTTGCATTGCCTAATCAGATACAATTCTATTTTCATATCTTTACTGTAAACATGCTTATATATATATATATATATATATATATATATATATATATATATATATATATATATATATATATATATATATATATACATACAGCTCATGAAAACCCAAAATTCCTATCTCAAAAAAATTAGCATATCATGAAAAGGTTCTCTGTTCTATTAACCTAATCATCTGAATCAACTAATTAACTCTAAACACCTGCAAAAGATTCCTGAGGCTTTTAAAAACTCCCAGCCTGGTTCATTACTCAAAACCGCAATCATGGGTAAGACTGTCGACCTGACTGCTGTCCAGAAGGCCATCATTGACACCCTCAAGCAAGAGGGAAAGAAATTTCTGAACGAATAGGCTTTTCCCAGAGTGCTGTATCAAGGCACCTCAGTGGGAAGTCTGTGGGAAGGAAAAAGTGTGGCAAAAACACTGCACAACGAGAAAAGGTGACTGGACCCTGAGGAAGATTGTGGCGAAGGACCGATTCCAGACCTTGGGGGACCTGCGGAAGCAGTGGACTGAGTCTGGAGTAGAAACATCCAGAGCCACCGTGCACAGGCGTGTGCAGGAAATGGGCTACAGGTGCTGCATTCCCCAGGTCCAGCCACTTTTGGGCTACAGAGAAGCAGCACTGGACTGTTGCTCAGTGGTCCAAAGTACTTTTTTCAGATGAAAGCAAATTTTGCATGTCATTCGGAAATCAAGGTGCCAGAGTCCGAAAGAAGACTGGGGAGAAGGAAATGCCAAAATGCCTGAAGTCCAGTGTCAAGTACCCACAGTCAGTGATGGTCTGGGGTGCCATGTCAGCTGCTGGTGTTGGTCCACTGTGTTTTATCAAGGGCAGGGTCAATGCAGCTAGCTATCAGGAGATTTTGGAGCACTTCATGCTTCCATCTGCTGAAAAGCTTTATGGAGATGAAGATTTTGTTTTTCAGCACGACCTGGCACCTGCTCACAGTGGCAAAACCACTGGTAAATGGTTTACTGACCATGGTATTACTGTGCTCAATTGGCCTGCCAACTCTCCTGACCTGAACCCCATAGAGAATCTGTGGGATATTGTGAAGAGAAAGTTGAGAGACGCAAGACCCAACACTCTGGATGAGCTTAAGGCTGCTATTGAAGCATCCTGGGCCTCCATAACACCTCAGCAGTGCCACAGGCTGATCGCCTCCATGCCACGCCGCATTGAAGCAGTCATTTCTGCAAAAGGATTCCCGACCAAGTATTGAGTGCATAACTGAACAATTATTTGAAGGTTGACTTTTTTTGTATTAAAAACACTTCTTTTATTGGTCAGATGAAATATGCTAATTTTTTGAGAATTTTGGGTTTTCCTGAGCTGTATGCCAAAATCATCAGTATTAAAAAAATAAAAGACCTGAAATATTTCATACAGATGACATTATAGAAGCCATCTCAACTGTTGCTCATACAGAACTTTTTTAGTGTAAGCACACAGTACAACAACAAAGATGTTACCAAAACAAACACATCATGCATTTCAATGAGTTAGAGTAGCTTTGTCATGTTGCATAGCAGGTGTTATTGTCACACTGTAATGTTTATAGTGACCATGCACAGCACAATGTGTGTGCCTTTACATGTCGTGTAATATTGTCATGCAAGACTGCAGCAGCGATTTGTGCACGCATACTCTTTCACACACAGACATGAAATTCTATCACATTGTTCCATCTGTGAAACAGCGCTAGTTTACTTCTGAAACCACAGTAGCTATGTATTTACAGCTTTGTGAAGTGTCAGGGTCTGTACATTCTGGTGCGGATGAGCAATGCTGTGGTTAGAAGAGTGGCGTAATAACATCTCGGTTTTATCGGATTGTCTTCCCAGGTTCTGACAGCAGTACTGAAGAGCTATAAAAGCTGAGTGTGCCTGCTTTGTATGAAATTGGTTGTATATGAGTGTGTGTGTGTGTGTGTGTATGAGAACTAGTATGTGGGCAGCCAAGAGATGACTCAGCTTTAATGATTCCATGGTGAATTCAGTGAAACCTCGATCATCACATTTCCCAAAACCACAATACAGACTTTGCCCTCAGCAAAAGAACAAACAACTGCTATGAATAGAAGTGTGTGTGTGTCTGGGTCACAGGGAATGTTGACTGTCCAAGTAAAGATGCTTTTGTTCTAAACCGTTTTGTGAATAACAGGATAAACAATTTAAATGGTCAATGACTCTTTGTTTTTTGGTAGCAATTAGACTGACAATAAGACCTTTATTTAAAATAGAATGATGACGAAGACTAATTATTTTCCCGTCCGAAGTCACAGACAGGAAAATAATGTTAAATTTAGATTTTTTCAATTAAACACCCACATATATACACCAACATCCACATTAAGAAACCCCAAAGTAACGATTTGCACTAAACTTAGCATTAAAATCAACATGAAATCAAAATGGACCCTATTTAGTTTTAATGCACTCTTATTTTCAATGATTCATCTGAAAATACGTAAAACATTTGTAGTCATTGTAAGCTTTAATAAAAAAAATTAAAACCTCCTGAGACATTATTCTTTTTAAAATAACACTAAGCAGTTTTGTTAAAATATTTTCCCCTACAAAATAATTAAAAAAGATTATACTAAGCTACTAGAAAATGTTCAGTCTTTCATTCTAGTTCAATCTTTCGTTTCATTCTGCAAATTAGACTGTTTCTTCATTATGGTATCAGGACAGTTTGAAATTTGGGACTTTATTTATACCCTGCTAAACACGGAATTTTCCATTATTTGTGAGAAAACGATTTCCTGCCAAACACGGAATTATCTGTGTTTCCGTGTTTTCACTGTTTGATGCTATTATGTGTCTTCTGAATGCGTACAGAATCTCCTGATCACAACACACGTGAGGAAGTCGCAAAACAAAAGCATTCATATGTAAGCAGATGCATATGCAAAATAATGTGATTATCAACATTAAACAGCATATAAACCCAAACTGCCTAAAGTTACTAAATGAAATGTTGATCCAGGACCATGTAAGAATTAGGGGTGTTGATGGACTTGATCTGCTGAATTTGTGTTTGATCATCGCTCTGAATCTGATCTGGATAGTCTTTCACAAAAACATGATTTTCTCACCTTTTTTTTCAAAATGTTGCTTTTTTATGAAACTTACCCATATCCAAGTGTTGATAAAAAAGGTAATGCATGAAGCTAGAATACAACTTTTTTTGTTTAAAAGAAGAGCTCTTCTTTTGATATATTGCATGCTCAGATATTCATAAAACACAATATTCTATGGGCTCTTACATTTTTGTGAAAATGGTTAAAAACCCTGGCAGTGGCTGGCAACTTTTTTTTAACGCTGGCGAGGAAAGAGTTAAAGGAAGTATATGTAAGATTGTGGCCAAAAATGTTACTGCAGGTGTATCCCCTCTCCCCCTCCCCTCTGACTGGAGGTTGCCAGATAGGCTGCAGCTAGAGCAGATCTGGCAACCCGGATGCCGAAACACTACTGACTTTGTGATTGGTAGATAGGTGGAGGGCGGAGCTTCAGGCAAAAACACAACATGACAACATCAACATCAGTTGAGGGCTACAACAACAACTTGTAAATGACAATATCCTGGCTGGATTACTGTTGTCAGTGATATAAGCATTTTATGATTCATTAAAATACATTTCTTACATACGGTTCCTTTAAGTAGAGATACAACAATAATTCGATATACTGAATGCACCTAGATCTAAAGAAAGGGAAATGTCAAATGGATTGTGAACAATTGGCCTCATTGATGTTAACTTGGAATATCTAAACTGTAGTTGTGAGATTGGGCAGCATTCTATGTGGGAAAAGGACCAGATCCGATTTACACCATTATCCCTGTGCTGACTGACATTGCCTCTCTATCGTTTTTTTTATTTTCTGGTGTTGTGCTTCAGATTTAAGCCCCTCACATCTGCTTTGTCTCACTCTGCTGAAATTTATCTCTGAGGTTCTCACAGTAAGAAGCTCTTCTATACCCATATATACCTATATAAGCTCTTTAATGGACAAACTGTCATGTTTACTGTCCCGTTATTTGTGATGATACATGGGGCAACTTTTTTTGAGCGATGTTGCTGAGCGATGTTGGTTGGCCACTTTCCCATTGAGAATGGGCAAAACATTTCTAACTGCATAAATCAGATCGGTCATAGGACCTGTGTCTCACCTGGATGCCCGTTGACGGCAACATTGCCCATCAACATTGCTCAAAAAGTTGACCTGTGTATCATAACCTTTAGAGTCTGAAATCTTAGTGCCACTAGGAAATAATTCAGAATGAAATAGAAAGAAAAAAATATTTAATATCTTGGTTGAGTGTGTGTTACCTCTGTGCTAGTCTGGCTTTGGTTCGGATTCTGTGGCTGTGCCTCATTCTCCTGCCCTCGAATATCCAGAGAGTCCATGCTGGATGCCGAGGCAGAGTTGACGCTTGACCTAGACGAATAACCGATCGAGCGAACTTCCTGGTCACTGACTGTACCGACCGATCCTGTACGCCGATGATGTGTGTTAGAAGGCGGGTGTGAAAGAGTAGCAGATGAATATGAGGAGGAGGACGACGAGGAAGATTCAGAAGTCTGCTTTGCTGCCTCGTCCATGCTCAGGGACGCCTTTTCGAGCTGAGCGGTGATGTCATCCAGGGAAAAGTTGGAGGCCAGGGGCCGTGACTGACTGCTGCCACCGCGTACGGTGGAGGCGGGAGAAGCTCGAGTGCTGCTGCTGGTGCTTCCTCCGCTGCTGCCCCCTCCGGTGTGTTTGGTACTGGCCGAACGACCTGTCGGCCTCTGTCTAGATTTGCCATCTGAGGTCTTGCTCATGGGTTTGCTGAGCTCTTGTTCTATTGAACACAGGTCAGCCATGAGAGCGTCCAGGTCCACCGTCTCACCCTGGTTAATGGCTTCTACATGGATAGACAAGAGGACATTTTGAACTCATACATTTTGCTTTTGTTCAAACATTTTGAGACAGTAAAGAAAGGAACTGAACTATAGCTACATCCATTTTGCTGTTATGATAATAATCCATGAAAATTGCAATATGAGGGCATTTTGAGTAATGAATGTTGAGTAAACAGAGTTAGTGTAGTGTGTGTCTGTGTATAGTCTAACCATTGATGTTGTACATAGAGAAACGGTAGGAGAAATTTGCAAGGTTTGTTTCCTGTCTGAGAGGAGCTTTCTGCACTTTCTCAGGACGCCCGTCATCCAAACTCTACATTAGAGAGAGAGAGATGAGATTAGGTGAGAAGAGAGAACTAAATAATTAATATAATCATTAATAGACCACATCAATTCAATAAAATGAAAATAAAAGTATCTAAATTACTATGGCTGTCAATTAATTAAGGATTGTAATAGAATACTAAATTCGGGTCAAAAATTACTTATGTTATGGCCACTAACCAAAGAAATGGCTGATATTAAAATTATATACTATTTTGATAAAATAAAACATTAAAACATAGCAATGATTTTAAATATTACAAGTGAATTTAGGCATCTCAACATTGTAATGTACAGTTTGATACAAAATGTATATTCATAATGGATTATGTTATTTTTTTTAAATGAATTGTGTTAATTATTAGTGTAATAATATTAGATCAGTGGTTCTCAACTGTTTTGATTCTTTATTTATGTCATTAATGACTCACCCTCATGTCGTTCCACACCCGTAAAACCTCCATTCATCTTCTGAACACTAAGAACTTTAAGATATCTTATATTTAGTCCGAGAGCGTATCTAAGTGTATGCACACCAGAGGTGGACAAAGTACACAACCTTATTACTTGAGTAAAAGTAAAAGTACTGCTGGTCAAATATTACTCCGTAACAAGTGAAAGTTGTAAAAACTGATTTTAACTTAAGTAAAAGTACAGAAGTATTTTTTTTCAGAAATACAAAGTATTAGAAGTAAATTTATTTTTTATGTCAACACATTATTTTATTATTGCTGCATAAATGCACAATATGCCATCATGGTTTATTTATTATAAAAGTTACAAAGCCCTTTACAAAGCTGCTCTCACTTTAAGAATGAATGCAAGGATCCAATACACTGATACACATCTGATATTCTCCCAACTGTTTACCTTCACTTAAGACAATCAACTTTGTTTATTTGAATACTCAACCAAAAAAATAACATTTTGACATCCATCTTCTTCATTTTGCTATAAACTGAAATTATTGAACTTCACATGATCCTACAAGTGATTCCTGAAAGGCTTTCTGCAAAAACTCAAACACCTTTTAAAGAAGAAAAAAAGTAATCCTCTGGCTTTCAAAGCTGCTACAGAAACGACTTTCGACTTTGAGGACCTTGATAGAAATGTAGTGGAGTAAAATGTATAATATTTGATAACAAAAAGTACTCAAGTAAAAGTAGTTATTTACTGTCCACCTCTGATGCACACTATACTGTCCATGTCCAGAAAGGGAATAAAAACATCATCAAAGTAGTCCATATGTGACATCAGTTAGCTAGTTAAAATCTCTTGAAGCATCAAAAATTTATTTTGGTCGTAGCAAAAACTACGACTTTATTCAGCATTGTCTTGTCTTCCGCGTTTATGTTCAAACCTCAAATAAAGATTCAAACGGTCATGAATCAGCGGATTGATTCATGATTCTGATCGCCAATGTCCTGATGTACTGTACAAAATGTACTGATTTCAGCAGTTTGACACGCGATCTGAATTATGAAACAATCCGCTGATTCATAACCGTTTTAATCTTTATTTGCGGTTTGAAAACAAATGCGGAAGCGAAGACGGATGCTGAATAAAGTCGCAGTTTTTAATTTTTGGACCAAAATGTATTTTTGATGCTTCAAGAGATTCTGATGAACTAACTGATGTCACATATGGACTACTTTGGTGATGTTTTTATCCCCTTTCTGGACATGGACAGTATAGTGTGCATACACTTACATACCGTATCAGACTAAATATAAAATATCTTAAACTGTGTTCAGAAGATGAATTGAGGTCTTACGGGTGCGGAACAACATTAGGGTGAGTCATTTATGACATACATTTCATTTTGGGGTGAACTAACCCTTTAAGGTATACATCTTTTTTTAAATCACTTTGCCGAAGTGGCAAATCTAAATAAATTTAATGAATCTTTAGGCCCCTTGAAAGTCTGCTGAAGTCCCCTAGTTGAAAAAAGGTAATCAGAATATAAAAATAAAGGGAAATGAGCATGTACAAATACATATTCAATACTGGCCTATACTGACAAATAAAAAACAACAACTTTCAATATAAACCAATAACTGATATAGTACATATGGTACAAATGATATTGTGAACTATTATGCATCTCTTAACAAAATTAATTACATTAACAAAATAAATAGCATACATAAATATTTTCTGAGAAAAGTCCCCAGTAAAGATAATGCATTATATTAAAGATATAATACATCACAATGATCACAGGGAGTGTGAGTATGTCACCTGTGTGAGTTTGTCCAGTTCTCCCAACCAGGCACCAAACATCTTGTCCAGATCCTGATCCTCCTTATCGCTGTCTTCTTCAGCAGCATGATCCAGCTCATCATCTGATACCTGCTCCATTTCTGCTGTAAGCACGCACACACAAACACACACACACAGTTACATGATACAGTGTGCGCCATATCCACATCAACAAGTCCAAACATAAAGAACATCCCATATATTACACCCTGTTGACAAAGCACACTACATATTAAGATTGACTTGTTGGGTTTAATGCGTCTCATCAACACAATTAGGTGTTGTTTCAGTTGAAGTGTGAACTGAAGGATGACGCACATCACAGGTTGTCATGATGACTGATTTTGCTTCCACTTATGTAACACGGGGTATAATATAAATTTATTTTTCTCCTTCTTTCTCCTTATCTCACACTCACATCACCATGGAAACTTTCAAATCTTTCTTTTTAAATGAGGGTTGTGATATGACACCTTCCAATCTGTATTCAACACTGCAATCCCTTGTGATATATATATATATATATATATATATATATATATATATATATTCCAAATATGCCATTTCCCCCATTATCTTTAAATATTTTCTAACAAACACATTAAATGATAATCTCTGCGTAAAGTAAGTCATTATTTCAATGCCTTCTGAGAGGGTGTGATGTGGTTGTTATGGTAACCTCAGCTCTGTCTCAAAGACTGGCATAGTTGCTATAGCAACCTTCTCTAGATCTCCCACTATCAGTTTTCACCCCCATTGTTGCCATGACAACCCCTGCTGTATCGTCTGCTGTATTTCCGATGAAAATTATGTTGACTGGCTAATGTATTAAAATTACGCATAGTACTTTTGTGTTATTAAGTATTACAAGTGATACTGCACTGCATCAAGCACACAGACATATACATTAGCACACACAGATAAAAAAAAACTAAAATGCTAACTCGACATCAAGATCAGCATTAAGCTGTCAATGCTGTGCAATAAAACCATATTTTAGCTAGATATAAACACTATAATCAAGGGAATGCTGGGTTTGTTAGTATTAATGACCTCAATAGAACAGAGGTGTGAGGGTGTAAGGCGATCGTCGCCCTCTAGTGCACAGTAAAGCAACTGCTGTACAGTCACAACTGGGACTCAAACCAAAACACTTGAGTCAGCAAGTGTGTAAGCAAGGCTTTTCATGCTGAGTCAGGGTAGGGTGAATGGACAAACCATGAACTTCACTGAACAACTACCAGATGAGTCACAATGCAAAGACGCAAATTAAATGACAGCTAGATTCACTTTCACTATCAGTAGGAAATACCATTATCAAGAGACAATCACGATTACACATACTATATATTATGATTAAAAAAATATATAATATATATCACAAATAAACATTATATATATATTTACATACATGAAAATATTTGTGCTGACATAACTAACTGGGCAGTGGATCTGTAGTTCCCAGAGTAAATTTAGGGATTAAAGTGTTATTTTATGTGTTTTTCAGTAAAGGGAAAGATAGTTTATGTAAGTGTTTAATGTTCAGTTATGTTGGACCTTGAGGAGCTTCTGTAATTTTGTGGTTACCATTATGCAGAAGAGTGGTGCCTGTGTCTAGGCTGTGGGAACTAACATACTAGTTCATTGGATAGAATTTCTGCCCTCAATTAAATCTGAGTTTGTCCAATGAGATATTTTTGCATTTTATTTCTAAAAATATGCTTGTTGTTATTTAAAAGTTTTAAAGGTAATTTAAATTGATAAATGTGTTCACCACATAATATTTTATAAATGTAACAACATTATTAAGTAAACTGCACAACATACATATTATGTATTACATATTACATATTATACAAATTCAAATAGTCTGTATTTACTCAAAGAAATTGTCAGCTTTAACTTGAATTTCTTTTGTTCATTTAACTAAATTGTTATTTGCAAAAATTGCTCAATATAGTTTGAGTCTATACATACACTAATTTTTTTGAGTGTATGCATTTAAAGTAGTGGGTGATAAAAATTGGATTGGGGTTCGGTTTAGGGTTAGTTGCTTGTAATTATGCACAATTTATAGTTATTACTACAGTAAAAAGTGTAACAAGGTCACAGTAATATAAAGGGTTACCCACACATTATATATTTATTATTACACACAATGTAATATAAACCCTAACAGACAACATTCTCAACTCCATCTGTCATTTTCCATCTTTTCCACTTTCTCACAACTCACATGCCTTATGGGGCCCCGGAGAGCAGAGATGATCCCTCAGGGATTCTGAGCTCACCTTAACCCTATTATGACCCCCTTCAATCTTTCTGATCCAACAAGTTTGTGTTAAGACTAATGTATGTACCAAGCTTAGCTTCTTACACAAAGTTATAAAACATTTACATAGAAAACATTTTGATCAGAAATCAGAATTACATATCCCATTGAGCCATGAAATAAACTACACCAACCAAAGTCCAAATATACACTACCATTCAAATGTGAAGGTATGATTTGTTGTTTTTGAAAGAAGTCACTTATGCTAACCAATGCTGCATTTATTGGATTAAAAATGTAGTGAAATATTTTTTTTACAATTTAAAATCATCATTTTAACATATGTTGAAATGTAATTTATTCCTGTGAGTGCAAAGCTGAATTAAGCATCATTACTCCAGTCTTCACTTCAGATCATCCAGAAATCATTCTCATATGCTTAAATGTTGCTTATTATTATCAAGTGCTTTTTAATATTTTTTTATGATGGTACATATAAAACCATGGTACATTTTTTTGTTCAAAAGTTGTATTACATTATATCTTTACTGTCCCTTTTATATATCTTAGGCCATGTTCACAAAGCAGCAGAATATGGTAATCACTCCTGAATTTGAGTCCTTAATACGGTTACTTACACACTGTTTATTTTATTTTTTACGGGAGTGACAAGCGCATAACTGAACTAACACCCATACTTTTTAGGGACTAACAACAGCATTCCCGGAAAACTGGAGCTGTGTGAACACAACCGGACTGGACATAGTTTCGATGGAGATTTGAGCTGTGTCATCTATAAAGGTTGTAGATCCAGTCGCTGGTCGAAAAATACGATTGGACTCTTGTTGTATCAAAAGTTATGATACTATTCAGGGCCCCACTTTATATTAGGTGGTCTAAAGTACTATCTACTTACATCAAAAAAATAAGTACAATGTACTTACTGTGTTCAAATTGTATTGCAAAGCACTTTTGCTGATATTGAGCTGGGATACGGGTAGAGTTATGGACAGGTGTGGTGATATGGGTCAGTTTAAGGGTAGGGGTAGGGTATTTTTAAAATGTATGGACCATGTAAAAACATGTATGTACACAATAAGTGCATTGTATCAAATGATTAATTCAAATGTTAGTACATATTAGTTAAGGCCACCTAATATAAATTGGGTCCCTTTTCAGTTTTATGGCAACACCATAAGACTTACAGTAAGTCACTGTCACTTTGGTAACTTGGTAAGAGTACTGACTCCCGCTACACGTTCATAGAGACAGTACTCCAGAGGCTATTGTAAGTTGCTCTTTAAAAGGGACATTTCGAGAATCACCATAAAATGTGGTTGTCAAACGCAAAAACTGACAGTGAACGTAGCCTTTCGACACCACTGTTGAGCGGTAGTGTTCTTAGCAGCTCATCGCAATGGGCTATTATGTGTTTTGTCATTTAGACCTGGAGTAAAATGTCTGTGAGAATGGTTCAGGGATTCTTGAGATTAGCCTGACTTCGTAACCCCATCAAGGTAGCTGTACTAACACACAAACAAAACAAAAAAAAACACCGTCAGAGTCCTGGTGTTTTCTAAAAACACTGTCCTGCTGACATCCACTTTAACAGGAGACACTAAACGGAATGTTTTAACCATTATTATGAGGTGGTTTTAGACACATAGGGAGAGCTGCATCTTCCAGGGTTTGCATATGCAAGTCCAGTGACATGATATAATCAGACCCAGTCAGATTCGTTCTCAAAGGTTCCATGTGCTTAATTCAGTAGCTCGAGCCTTGCAAATATATAATTTCAACCCTCCTGCTCTCCGATCTCACTGCTCAAAGTCTCACTGCTTTCAGATCAGCAGGATGCTAATGACGCCTTCAGTCACTCTACTGCAAATGGCCACAGTTCTGCATAATCAGTCAAGCACAAAGAGAGAAAGAGAGAGAGAGGGAATGAGAGGGGGAGAGTGGGACAAGAGGAGATTTTGCAGAATTATGGAACCCTAGAAAATAATAATAAAAAATAGGTGGAGATAGAAAAAGAATGCAGAGGGAAATTAGAGAGGTGTGTTATCTTGGCACCCTGTTGCTTAACAGCTGCTGATTTAGACTAAGCTCCGCTAAGCTCTCTCTCTCACACAATGGTGATGGTACAAAACAGACATGAAATTCATTCTTCGTGTTTCATCTACCACTACATACAATTCTATTTTGGAAGGGTGATTTTTAACTTAAGTATATTCTTATTCATATATGAATATAGGGATATTCTTAATATGACAATGGTGGAACTTTTTAAATCAAAATGACTGCTGCTCTCCTAATCAAATTTAATGACAATTAGCATTCAAGGAGTCAACAATAAGATGAATAAAAAGTTGAAAAATGTTAAAATAAATATAAGTTTTGTGACAGGGTGATGCTTTATGACATTAGGACATTTATATAATTATAAAAGTTAATTGAGAGTACTTGCAAACACTTAAAACTGGCATTTGATTTCTCATCATCGTGTCAGCGGTGTGTTACTTTAAGGTGTTAGTCATTATATATATATATATATATATATATATATATATATATATATATATATATATATATATATATATATATATATATATATATATATATATATATATATATATATATATATAGATAGATAGATAGAATAATCTCATAATTAACTATGAATTAACAAATTTTGAGCTTTCCAAAACAAAGTAGATAGTTTGAGTTTACTGCATTTCAGAAGGTCAGGTGTTGTATACACAAATGTACTTAATGTCAAATGTGTAAGAAAGTGAAAATTATCTTTCAGATCATTTAGACGGAGGGAAAGACAGGAAATGTCCAGGACGTGCAGAATTCTTCACTTTCCCCCATGAGCTGTTCTGTCAAGGCTCTCACACCACCCTCCAGCAGCTGTTCTCTGACTGAAACACACACACTCCTTCCCATGAGGCTGAATATGACATCATGGCTGGCCAAGGAGGGGGACAGGAAAGGAAGAGGGGGTGAACAGGCTACCACCCTTTTCATGTGCCTCAATCTCTCTCTCTCTCTCTCTCTAGACGTAATGGTTTTAATACCGTACAAAACTGTATTTTCTATCCCCTACACTGCCCCTGCCCCTAAACCTACCCATCACAGGAAACATTCTGCATTTTTACATTTTCAAATCACATCATCCTGTATGATTTATAAGCCTTTTGAAAAGTGGGACCACTGGCTGGTCCTCACGATGTAGGTGATCTCAGGCTTCACTGTCCTTATGGGGACATTTGGGTCCCCACAATGTAATATAAACAAGGGCGCGTGCGCGCGCCCTTACACACACACACACACACACACACACACACACACACGAGCATCAAGAAACTACACTGTAAAAAATATGTAGGTGTCCAATAAGTTATGACAACGTATGTTTTAACATTGTTTTAACTCATCAAAATAAGTTAAGAAATGTTAAACTGTCTGTTTTTTTATAAGTTTATACAAATGTAACATTTTTTAAAGTCAGTTTAACATCATTTAGTTGAAATAACTTAAACATCCAAGTCGATTGTACTGCGAAAAACTTCAAAATTTTCCTTTTTCTTTTTACAGTGTACACTACAGCTGCCACTCTTAACACCCTCTCCTTTTGCACAAACAACAGACAAGCACAAGTGTGAATTTAGCTACATGAGCTGGTCACAAATAAGAAAACACACACACAGAGAGAGAGAGAGAGAGAGAGAGAGAGAGAGAGAGAGAGAAGAGAGAGAGAGAGAGAGAGAGAGAGAGAGAGAGGAGAGAGAGAGAGAGAGAGAGAGAGAGAGAGAGAGAGAGAGAGAGAGAGGAGAGAGAGAGAGAAGAGAGAGGGAGAGAGAGAGAGAGAGAGAGAGAAGAGAGAGAAGAGAGAGAGAGAGAGAGAGAGAGAGAGAGAGAGAGAGAGAGAGAGAGAGAGAGAGAGAGAGAGGAGAGAGAGAGAGAGAGAGAGAGAGAGAGAGAGAGAGAGATTTTTTTTTATTACTTTCAATGCAATAATCCTGGATAAGTTTTTTGTTAAATATTACCATATACATTCAATGCCACTACACTTCAAGAGAAAATAGAAGAACAAACTGGTGTGACTTCATTTCGGATAAAATCATGGTTTTGAATTTGTTTTGGGTTTTAAATTGTTTTTTTTGTTTTTTTTAAGTTTGCTTCGGCTTGCCTTTGTACTGCCATTGGTCCATATAGGGATTACATAATAGGTGAATGTGCTCTGAGGCTCTGTCTTCTTTGACGTAAAAAAAAAATCATCCCCGGTTCATTTCTTCTGCTCAGACTGTCAGATGCCCATGAGTAAAATCATGAACACACTGGAGACTCGCTTTATAGTTGAAAATTAAGTTATAATTCTAATTAAAAGTGACCGTCAGTTTAATACTGTAAAGCTACTTTGATTTAAATCAAGTTATTATGTGAAGTGCAGTACAAATAAACTTGATGGGAGAGCCAAATTGCAGAGCTTGTGCAAACATGTCCATATCGCTATGACCAGATTCTTTCTTAACTGCTGTTTTCTTCACCACTATCATTTTTGTTATGTTACTTTTTTATATTGAGAGGAAAGCATGCAGCACATATTTACATATTTATCATAACATCACCGCATCAAATGTTTGTTAACAGCATACCACTGTTAACTTCTTTCTATCCCAAGCAAAGAACGGAAAACAACTTCACTGTGAGGAGTATATCGGGCCCTGATGATCCACGACATTCAGCATTGTCATATGTTTTGAGAGCTTTGGTTTGATTCCACATTTAGTTAATTAGACGAATAATAGTAGAAAGAAGATGGTCTCTGATTACATTCCTTTTCCTATTTTCTCATCTCTCTCTAAATTCAGTTTTTTCCCCAAATAAAAACCAACTCTGCAGAAATAAAGGCTTTTTACTGGCCCACTTAATCATCCTAACTAGTAATAACAGCTGTTCAACCACAACATTGTTGTAAATGGTTTAAGAGCACATATAAGTACCCAAAACCCTACCTGTGACCTTTGAACATGTCACACTGAGACATTTAAAGAATATGTTACTGTACTGCCAAACAAATGTCTGATTGTAAACTGCACGAGCAGCAATGAATGGATGTTTCATTAAAAGAGGTTAAAATTTGGGTGGGTAGAGTGCAGTGGGTATTTTTAGCTCCGCTTTTCCACATCTATTCTTCAGCTCGTCATGCATTACGCAAGGTGAAGAAGTTGGCTCTGTGAGGGCATGTAAAGAAAAAAAAGGCACATTTCAATATTTTTGAAATAACTGCATCACTATTCCTTTACAAGTCCATTATATTATATTTAAACATTATATTTACATATTTTATTGCAATGGAAAAAAAACTACAAAAATATGGATTCAAGATACATTGGTACCATGTCTATTAATGTTAATAAAATTAGAAACTAGAAGGAATACTTAATTTCAGTAGTGACAAATTAAGTATCTGGAGCTAAAGACACATTAAAATCCATCATCTCTCATCATCTAAAGTGAACAGCTGAATGCACCACACACCCTAGACAGAAATAGCATATCACATGTGCTAAGCAATTGTGAAGCTCAAAAAAAATCTTCAATTAAAACATTAGACGCTTGTCTCTCTGTGTGTATCTCTCTCTCTCTCTCTCTCTCTCTCTCTCTCTCTCTCTCTCTCTCTCTCTCTCTCTCTGTGTGTGTGTGTGTGTATGTTTGATGCCAGACGATCTCTGAGGGATGATGGCATATGACAGAATTCCTTTATAGAGCAGAGGGACACAGATCAGCTTTAAGGAAGCATCAAGCTTCCTTAAAAAGCAAGCATCTTAGGAGCAGAGTGAAACAGAGGACAGTGAGAGAAGAATACAACCTGAGGGATAATTCTCCCTTTATTTACCACAAAGACACAGGCACACGCACGCGAGCACACCCACATGCACACACTCACTCACACGTACACATGAGCTGTATAATCTATCATATTGAGCTGATGTAGTTGCTGAATCACTCCTCAAATGCAAAATGAAGCACTAAAAACACGTTGCATGACTCCACACATCTCTTTATGTGAAGTATCCAGCTGAGTCAGATGGCAGCTATTGATGTGAGTTAGAGGCTATTGATGGATGAATGTGATTCGAAGTCACCATAAAATCAAAATGTGTCAACTGTCAACAATTGTTTTTTTTTAGAATACTGACTTATTACAAATGATTTATCCGTGCATAACAATTTTATAAATAAATGTGCCTTCATAATCTTAAAATAAAATACAAACCCAAAATTCCAAAAAGTTGGGACACTGTTTAAATTGTGAATAAAAACTGAATGCAATGATGTGAATTTTCAAATGTCAATTATTTTATTCAGAATACAACATAGATGACATATCAAATGTTTTTAACTGAGAAAATGTATAATTTTAAAGGAAAAATAAGTTGATTTTAAATTTTGTGGCATCAACGTCTCAAATTTGGACATTGCCCATGTTTACCACTGTGTGGCATCCCCTTTTTTATAACAGTCTGTATATGTCTGGCAACTGAGGAAGACAAGTGTCTCAAGTTTAGGAATAGGAACGTTGTCCCATTCTTGTCTAATACGGCTTCAAGTTGCTCAACTGTCTTAGGTCTTCTTTATGACATCTTGCTTTTTATGATCCTCCAAGTGTTTTCTATGGGTGAAAGATCTAGACTGCAGACTAGCCATTTCAGTATTCAGATCCTTCTTCTATGCAGCCACAATTGATGCAGTATGTGGTCTGACATTGTCATGTTGGAAAATGCAAGGTCTTCCCTAAAAAGAGACGACGTCTGGGAGCATATGTTGTTCCTAGAACTTGGATATACCTTTCAGCATTGATGGTGCCTTTCCAGATGTGTAAGCTGCCCATGCCACATGCAACCCCATACCATCACAGATGCAGCTTCATATAACAACTTAGGTTGTCCTTGTCCTCTTTAGTCCGGATGACATGTCCCAGTTTTCCACTTTGCCGGAGTCCATTTTAAATGCACTTTGGGCCAGAGAAAATTGCGCTTCTGGATCATGTTTAGATATGGCCGACTATCTACTAATTAGATATTCGTTTTAGCCGGCAACAGCGAATGGCACAGTGGATTGTGTTCACCGACAATGTTTTCTGGAAGTATTCCTGAGCCCATGTTGTGATTTCCATTACAGTAGCATTCCTGTAGGTGATGCAGTGCTAAGGGCCCAGAGGTTACAGGCATCCAGTATGGTTTTCCAGCCTTGACCCTTACGCACAGAGATTGTTCCAGATTCTCTGAATCTTTGATCATATTATGCACTGTAGATGATGATAACTTCAAACTCTTTGCACTTTTTCTCCGAGAAACTCCTTTCTGATACTGCTTAACTATTTTTCGCGGCAGCATTGGGGGAATTGGTGATCCTCTGCCCATCTGGACTTCTGAGAGACACTGCCACTCTGACAGGCACTTTTTATACCCAATCATGTTACTAAATAACCTAATAATTCGCAAACTGGTCCTCCAGCTGGTCCTTATATGTACATTTAACTTTTCCGTCCTCTTATTGCTACCTGTCCCAACCTTTTTGGAATGTGTAGCTCTCATGAAATCCAAAAGGAGACAATATTTGGCATGACATTTAAAAATGTCTCACTTTCAACATTTGATACGTTATCTATATTCCATTGTGAATAAAATATAAGTTTTTGAATCGGGTTTCTAACTCCCTTATGAGGGTAGAACAACCTATCACTTACATGTAGGCTTTTGTCAAACATACAATTTCAACCAGTACTAGTTGGTACAACATTGTGAACAGCACACATTTACGAATCCTTTCATTATAACCTACAACGCGTAATGTAAATAAAGCCCAATTTATACTTCTGCGTCAAGTGTACGCAGAAGGTATAGCGTAGCATACGCATAGACACGTTACATACGCCGTACCCTTCACTGTACCCTGATGTGCACCTCTCCAAAAATTTAACTACGTGTCAATTCTACACGAACCGCAACCGCTGTGATTGGTCTGCCAGAACCTATAAATAAATTCAGGTCTATAAATAAATAAATCTGCGATAGGAGTGCAGAGGCCTGTTGCATGTAGCTAGCTGAACAAACTCTGAGTTTCAGAGTAGGTTTAGAGTTGACAAATCCAGATAAATCCAACCTGGTTTAGATCAAGTTCAACCGTTTCTAAAAGCTTGGTATAAACTTTCTCTGTCAACTCAGGTTTAATCCAGAGTTAGGGATTAACTCTGAAGCGTGTGCACCTGAAAGTGTGACACGTGCGGCAAACAGCCAATCACAGTGTCTGTTTGATTCTCTTCTCTTCTGAAGATTGAGTTTGTTTTGAAAATAATCATGAAATTAAATGCGCTTACAAAATATAGGAAAAAACACTGTTGCTGCAGAGACAGAAGATGAATGAGCTCAAATGAATACACGTTGTTTAAAATAATCATGAATGCATGTTTTATATTTATAATCATATTTGTCTACTTGTCAATTAATATAATAATTATATGAATATATTCTATTAATTAAAAGTAATTATTATTCATACAATATAAATATAAATTAAGACGAGCAAGTTTGTCTCTAACGGTTTTTTCACTATAAACTGCAAATTTGGAACGAGAGATACAGGGTGTGTGGCTTTATTGCGTCTTTACTTGCAGCTGATTGGTCCAAATTGGGTTTGTGATCTGTAACCCAAAATAATTTGATTAGTTAATTTCAGCAGCAGTAATAGTAAAAACTAAAGTATTTGAGAGAGTTTCATATGTGATATTTATTTTATATGCGAAAACATTAGCCAATCAGAGCAGTGGGGTTAGGGTGAACATAACCCCTAACCCCTCTAAAACTAAAACCAGGGTAAAAATGGCCTTTTATTTCTAAATTATGACAATTTTTTTTTTTATGTATAAAGTGCACCTCAGAAAACAATATACATTTAAAAAAAAAATCAGTTCATGATCCCAAATCAATTTCTGCAGACTAGGGAACAGAGAACTGAAGAGGGTATTTTTAAATATATCTGTCATGCAGGCATAGGATTCACTTTGTATTGAGATAAAAGTGAACACTAAGAACAACTTCCTTCAGTTAAATTCCTTATCAACTGATCAACAGCCCTGAGCCAAATGTTGGCTACCACAAACTGCGAACTCAGTCTACACTGTTATTTTGACGAAGGTTTATGATACATGGAGCGAGGGAGGTGTTTACTTATTTCAGCATAGTGGAACAAGTCAAACACCTCTGAAGTACATTTGACAGCTGTCAATTATTGTGATGCATGTTGTTGTGGGACCTCTATGCTATATTTGTTTACAGTCATCACACACAGAGGTAAAAAAGGAGTTTGTCACAAACAAACTCTCTCAAACAAGACCTGACTATTTCACGCTGAAAAGAGCCTACATTTTCCCCCCTTCTCTTCAGAACTGGAGAGAGAGAGAGAGAGAGAGAGAGAGAGAGAGAGAGAGAGAGAGAGAGAGAGAGAGAGAGAGAGAGAGAGAGAGAGAGAGAGAGAGAGAGAGAGAGAGAGAGAGAGATGGTGGTTAAGACATTTCATTAGGGTGTGGCATGGGTTGATTCTCACTCAGCACTTGATGTCATATCCTTTGGCCAAGAAAACGGTACACAAAGCACACACCCGCACAGCCGGTGGCCCAATGAAAGCCCTCCCTTTATTTACAAGCCACACAAGTCCAAAGTTCGACATTAAAGAGGTGTGCCACTTTTCCGTAGTCTGAACTTCACTATGTCTGGCACAGTGAGCCTTAATTTAAGCAACATATTTAAGAAATGAAACTTCATTGACACAATCATATAATCCTGTGCCGGTATTAACCACAATCCATTATGGTGAAATTAATGATCACAAGAGACATCACAGCTAACCAAAAAAGTTCATCACAAAGTACCCTGAATGCCTATTGTGAACATTCCATGAACATGTTCATGTAGGATTTTTTTAAATGCTAAACAATATATGTTCAAGTACAAACTTCCAATAAATTTGATTCTTTGAACATTTTACTTAAAGCTACACTGTGTAACTTTTTAGTTTATTCTTAGCTAAAAACACTTAGTTCTTTCAAAAATAAGTAAATGTATATTTACTTCTTTCAAGTAATAAAGTATTCTCTATAGTTTATAATATGCCATTGAAAATACATACGGGTGAGGGGTTCGAATGCTGATCGCCATGTTGCTCCTCCATCTTGAAAGTACATTAGCAAAAGAGGGACATACCCATAAATTCAAGCTTCGCCTTTCGCGTTTTAACATTCAATGGCACCGTGTCGAATGTGAAGAAGGGGATTGCCATGTTAATCTTGGACTAAATCGGCCACCGTAGGAGTTAAAACGAAATCAGAATTGAGAGGAACAGAAACTATTATTCACTGGATGGTCATATACCTTTTCACCGTTAGATGGGGGAAAATATCACACATTGTAGATTTAAATTGGACCTGGTGCAAATGCCCAAAATTCCAGAGGAATAACAACTTATATTTTGTTGTCTTTGTGAAGCTTCAGGAAGCTTGGAATGAAGCACACAAGATGTAAAGGATTGGAGCGTAACAGCTGCGGTCACTATAAATTATTGTTTTATATGGGGGGGGGGGGGGGGGGGTCGAATGTTAAGATTCTTCAAAATATATGGGCCATATGGGGTTGGAACAATAAGGTTGAGTAAATAATGTAATATAAAACCAATATAACTAATATAACAGGTAGTATTGGAATTTATACTGACACCAAAAGATGTGGATGCATCCTCTCACAAAAGTAATTTATAATAAAACGCAAAAGTGTCCAATAATGAGGGTTACTGAGATAAAGTGAGTAGTTCATCTGGTCACATGAGGCAACCAGCTCATTTAAAACATGCTCATCTTTCATCAGATCTCTTAATGCAACACTTAAAACAGAGAGTCAGACGAATAAATGCAATGAAGCATTCAGAACCTTCAACAAATAATGATTTTGATTGGTCTTTAAATACAATTCTTGTTTTAGATTTTTTTATTCCAGTGGAGTGGATGAATAAAAGTAGATTTAAGTAGTTCCATGAACTGTATCCTCCAGATGTTCTATTCGGCTGTTATTTCTTCCACGTCCGCCACATCCTGCCTGAAACAAAAACCAAAGGATCATGCTCAGGGATAGTGCTGACTGTCGGGTCTCCCCCTCACTTTGCTCTGTGTGTGTGTGTGTGTGTGTCTGAAATGCAGGTGTGTACAGCTTCAGGGCAAGATGAGCAAGCAATCCCCTTCACTGGGATCCCAGGTGGTCTTGAAATATGAAGCCTAAAAAGGCACAGACAAAGTCACAACACACTGCACCATGAACCAGTCCTGCAGGAAAAGCACCTGCAACATACTGCAGAGTCTGACATTTATACATAAGAGGAAACATAAAGAATGAAAAAATGGGTACTTATTTTATGAAGACAGATAACTGCACTGGAGCGGCAGATATTCCATGTGATGTCAATAGATCCAGCAATTTAAGAGTTCTGTCAGAAAGTGCAGTTCTTTAAGAATCACCAGAGACTCCAGTAACTATGCACTGTTCTCACCACTTCCATTAGACAGACCGCAGCATCAGGTCTTGCACCAGCTGGCTGTGGGACAGCTTTTTCCTGCAGACCATCAGACTGTTGAACTCCAACATCACGTAACATTAGAACTGAAACCACTCCCAACCCTTCAGCACTGCACTACTATAACTATAGAGGGGCTCGCTGACCTGTCATGCTCCACTGTAAAATAACTGCCAGCGTAGTGACAAATTGGGTCCCCCCAAACAAATTCGGGTCTCCTTTAGGACCCCAAGCGACCCCATTATTTCAAATTGCTTTCAGTACTCTCTTTAGCTCAATTTAGGATTCATACAAAATCACGTTATGAGAAAAAGCTGTATTAGTTCGCTTATAGCATAGTATGATAAGCAATTAGCCCGATAGCCTATTATTCTCAATCATATGTAATGTAATTTTGTGTTAAATCAAAAGTTAAATGTCCAAATATTTTAATTCTAGATAAAACAAAGTAACGATGTTTAATTATTATCTATTATTTAACATTTAAGAGTAAGATATTACGTTAAATTGCTTTTATTATGCAGTAATGTGTTTTCGTATGCATTATATTGCAAGCTATATGTGGATTTTAAATTAATATAATATGTATTTACTTAGGCAATCATTTACTGACAGTTTGGGGAGATACCATTTCGAGGGAGGACCTGATTTGTCATAAAATATTTTGTCAATGAAGGTATAGAGGCCCAGAGCACCTATTATACATAATCATCATGGACCAATGGCAGTTTGTAGGAAAGTTCCTGAATGTTCCTGAATTTTGTTTCTGAATGTTTGGGAAGAATAAGTGAATTCCATTAGTCGAAAAACATTGTGTTTTTGTCTATGGCACACCCGTTTCCCATTTCCAGTATTACACACCTTGCAGTTTGCATGCAATGCTCTACCACAGTGCCTCCACAGACAATGGTGAGCATTTGACTATCTGACATATCTATTTTCTTTTGCACTTAATGCACAGTTGGACTGTGTGGCATTGGCCAACTGCTAACTCTGTGAGGGCCTGTTGCATGTCAGGACACACAGAACGTGACAGAAGCCTTGGAGCTGGCTCTGGCAGCTGGGAATGGCACATCCATCCCCCCAAAAAAACAAACGAGTTGCTGAGAGCTGGGCGGCACATTGTCGCACCCAACGGCAGCCCATGACCTTTGACTTCAGCTGGCAGCTGGTTTGGTTACAGTGTTAAAAAAAAGGCACCCAGGCACTGCAAGCACAAGTGAAGCAGTAGGAAGCTACTTATGATGTTTGTGACCAAAAGTAATCCCAAAGACATCAATCTAGTTTATTTAGACACCAAACGTGAGGCAGCAAGTGCGAATGTGGATTTAACACAGCCAGGTCATCTGAGAACCTCATGTCACTGAGTCTTAACATCCGAGTCAGACTAGGCATACTTTAGGTTATTTTTAAACATATTCCTTTAGTCTGAACTGCAAAAAAGCTATTTTAACCGCTTTAGACAGGGAATATGAAATACATAGCCTGTTTCAGCGGATCTCTTAAGATTCCTCACTGTAGGCTGTAAAAATAATCATTTTTTTTTTTAGATTTGCAACATTTCAGTCATGAAAAAAAGCAAGCTTTGTAATTTGTGAGATATTTTCTCAAATAATACTTTAATGTGTACAATGTAAAGGTGCACAGTAAGTATTTTGGTTCATGAAATATATGAATTTCCACAAAAACTTTGTCAAGTTCTTAACCCTCTATGGTACGCAATATTTCAATTAGGAAACAAATATTTGTGGTGTTTTTCCTGCTTAAAATAGGACACTAACAATAGCAATAACAAATTTAATCATTTTTGTATTTATTTATTTTTTAAAAGTTTGTTGCATCAAGGAAACATTGTACCATAATGGACAAATTGAAACATTTTACATTTTCATGTAGGAAAAAATAAATATTATTGAAAACATCAATTTCTTTGACCAGACACATGAACAAACACATTTATCCAGTTTATAATGTATTACAAATTTCATATTTAATAAAAAGTAACATTTCAAATTCAGCTGTTGCTCTTAGGCAACATTGTACCATCGTGGAACACAAGTATCACCAAACCATTAGCCTTGAGGCAACGCATAGTTTTTTGTTACTTACTCCATAACATTTGATGATATATAATGTAAAGTTCTTGAAAATACTACTTTACTTACAGTGAACGTGAAAGGAAAACGCACTTTTCATTGGAGAAAATATGAAGCCATGGGACCTGTGCTGAAACAGGACACAAAATGGACCCCTGTGGGTCATGTGACTCACTTTTTTGCACTTTCATTGATTAGTATTTGAGTTCTTCTTTCCTGAACAATAAATTGGTGTTTCATTTGATGAAAAATAATCTAAAATAGACTAGGTTGCAAACACCATACATGAAACATATGAATGTTCACAAAAACTTTGTCAAGTTCTTAAAGTTAATGGGTTTGATCAACTTTGATACAATTATTAACTAAAAAACGTCATGTGGTGTGACAATGGGTGACAAACTAAGCACACTCCTAATGCTTCTATTGGAATGAAGAGGGTAAGTATGCCTTTGGATTAACTGATCATAAGCAAGTGTGAGCTACAGAAGTTTTGGCAGTTAGCTGATCTAGATCCTTCAGGTGTGTTAACACAAAGCCAAGGAGGAAAGACATCAGCAATGATCTTAGAGAAGCAAATGTTGCTGCCATCAATATGGGAAGAGTTATATGACTATTTTCAAACAATTTAAAGTCCATCATCCTAGAGTGAGGAAGATTATTCACAAGTGGAAGACATTCAAGACAGTTACCAATCTTTCCAGGAGTGGACACTGCAGAAAATTCAGCCCAATGCTCATTGAAATAGAAAAGAAAAGCCTACACCTCGGACACTACAGGCCTCAGTTAACATGTTAACTGTTAAAGTTCATGACAGTACAATTAGAAAAAGACAAGTATGGCGCTTGAGAACTATATTCTCTCTAAAAAGAACATGACAGCACGGCTTAGGTTTACAAAGCTGCATCTGAACAAACCACAAGACTTCTGGAACAATGTCATTTGGACAGACAAGACCAAAGTGGAGATGTTTGGCATATCAGCATATCAGATAAACAATGATTTGGTGAGGATTTTGACACAGCCACAGGACCTGGGAACCTTGGGCAGTCATTGAGTCAACCATAAAGTCCTTTGTATAACAGTCCTTTGTTATTTTATGTGAAGCCATCTGTGTGACAGCTAAAGCTTGGCCAAATTTGGGCCATGCAACAGGAAAACAATCCCAAGAAGACAAGTAAATCAGCATGGCGGGACCTTAAGAATGCTGTGCATAAACATATGCCCGTAAACCTCAATGAACTGAAGCAACACTGTAAAGAATAGAGGACAAAAATCCCTTCAGAACAATGTAAGAGACTGATAAAGTCATACAGAAAATGATCACTTCAAGTTATTGCTGCTAAAGTTGGTTCTACAAGCAATTCAGTCATAAGGTGCACTTTCTTTGACACACATGGCTTCTCCATTTTGCCTTTATTTTTGTTAATAAATTATGACAGTGTGCTATTGTTCTATTGTTGTACCTAATATTTAGCCTGACGTGGTCATACTCAATTCTAGTCAGAATATGAGCCTGATACTGCTCCATTGGGTTTTGATTATGGGGCGCATTTCAACCGACACAGGTAAGACCTCAATTGGAAAGACTTCCACAGAACTACAGACTACAGAGCTACAGATGCTAAAGACATCTTTCCAATCGACAAATGCCTTGATCGCCGATCCTCTGTCCCCCTTTTTAAAATGAATGCGCTGTCGATATCTTCTATAACAGACGCGATGGCGAAATCTGCACATCTCAGTTCTTCCAACAACAGCCATCATTTGTTGTAAACTAATTCAACCCAAGCGCTCTTTGATGGTGTGGCTGATTACATTTCTGGTGATAATCTGTCAATCATCGCCCTGACAATGTGATTGGTCCGAACACTTTCTGTTCGGGCATAATAACTCCTCTATGGTTCAATTCCAGACCGAACTTCCCAACCTAAAAATAATGTGGGCACTGGGCGGGGCTAAGTTCGGCTGGCATCCAGGCTACGAGTGGCTCGATAATGAACTGGAGCCTCTGAGTCTGGCCCCGCCCAGCCCCTACTGTCGATGACGCACTGAGGCTCTATATAACTAGAACACATTCATATCAGTTTGCTGCTCAATCGGGAATACTATTAGATACTACAGGCTACAGTTTGCTAACTAGCTATGCTTTCGTCACGGAAATGCGTATTACCTGGATGTAGTCACTTACAAAACAGATCGTGTCCTTATTTAAAGGGGTACTTCAGCACTGGGAAGATGAATCTGTATTTAATCTGGGTCAATGTAGAAGAGCTGAATGAGCTCTCATGATGAGAGCTGAGGTAATCGCGACTACACTCGTGACATACATTCACAACGCCAGTTCAGTCTGGCGCGTTTCAGTTCATGCCTTTGCAAGCTTAACTTTCATAGAAATTAATTTGAGAAGTTAAAAGACTTTGCTCACCATAGCTCCGTTTAAATGACTGCCTGTAGCTGAGCTCTGAGTGTGATCTCCCATCCCCCATGCGCGGGTTCAAAACATGCGGAAATGGCTCCCTCTGCTGGCTGTAGTATTTAGCCTTTGGCCAAACATTCCTCCTATGATGCAAATATCATCAATTTGCGTCATAGGGGGAATTTTTCCAGAAATAAAATGCATAAATCTCTTGTCTCAGGGGGATATGAGGGGGGAAAGCACAATCATTTGAATATACTCCAGGGTTTCTACCGATACAAAGCCATATGCTAATCGCTGAAGTAACCCTTTAAATTTCAGAAAAACGATCATATCAAGAAGAGGTGGATTCATTTTGTGAAGAGCCACTTTGATGGAGAGCCGAAGATCACCACCAACAACCGCCTCTGTAGTGATCATTTTACACAGGAAAGTTTTATAAACTTTTGTCGAAGTTTAGGTGGATAGGTAGAGGAATGCTCCACCCTCCATCTATCGACCAATCACGAAGTCAGTAGTGTTTCGGCATCCGGGTTGCCAGCTCGGCTCTAGTTACCACCGCTGCAGCTACAAACATTCCTGCTGGATCCTGCAGCCTATCTGGCAACCTCGAGTCAGGGTGGAGGGGGAGAGGGGATACACCTGCATTGACAGTTTTGGCCACAATCTTACATACTAGGGGTGTAACGATATACTCGTCACGATTCAATATGTCTCTTGATACTGAACTCACGATAAGATATGCATCCCGATATTTTAAGCCAAAATAAAGTTTTTATTTTTTTATTTTTATTATTATATAATATTATTATTTGTGTTTTATTATCATGACCCACAAATATTATACATTCTAGTTGTTGTATGATTCTATGTAATAAGATTATTAATGTAATAACTGAAAATCTAAACTTAATTTTTTTTCCCCTCACACATTCTTCAGACTTTCAATGCAGGCATCATCTCTCCCCATGCCTGCTATGCCATGCCTCTCCCGCTATTAATGCAATATGTAAGAATAAACCATCTGAAATGCTTTGAATAATCACGGCACTAAAACTAAATGTGATCTGGTTATTTAAATGATGTTTACGCATTCACTAAGTAGTGTCTCTTTAAGCCGTTCCGGCAGCGTGCGCACATCAGATGATCAAAAGCAATCCGCCACAGTTCTAATCGCAAGAAAGTGTCTGAAAATGACCACTCTCAAACTGTAAACGTTTAGCTCATGCAAGAATATTAATTCAGCATTTCCTCACGCTCTCATGTTGTTTTTGCACGTCACGCAATCATTTGAACGTCTGTATTTACTACAGTATGTGCGTTGTGTTAAATATATTCATCACATAAAGCCATTGTGTCTCTTCTCGGACTTGAAGACTAAAGAAGATTTGGATTAGACACTCGATTAGTTATTTTTACATGCATTTATGACATTCTTTGCACCTTTTGAGAGGAATCAATGGACTTGGAAAAAAAAATGGGACAAATCTCTCTGGTTTCATAAAGAATATCTTCATGGAAGTTAAATAAAATAAACAACATGATGGTGAGTACATGATGATAGAATATACATTTGTGATAGCCTTCATTTGTTCATTTGTGTTTGGGTGAATTATACCTTATAAATAGCTTACTACAGCAAGTTGAGACGTGAATAAAACAACTCTATATCGCGAATCATATCGTTTCCATCAACGATACATATCGTCATGATTATATATCGCGATATATTGTTTAATCATATATCGTTACACCCCTATTACATACACTTCCTTTAAGATATTTATGATATTTTTGAATTCAGCATGATCTATATATTCAGCAACTAGGAAAAAAAATGTCTAAACAAATTTCCAGAAACATTCCAGTTCATCCACCATATTAAACACAGAGCTGTCTGTAAGCCTCCAAGGCTTCACATGGTTGCACTCATTCCAGGCATTATTCTCAAAAATCCGCTGTGATGTCAGAATGCTAAATCTTCACTAAATTCTCTCCCAAAACCTCTATCATTCTTTCCAACCTCACTTCCTATCGTGTCTTCTTCTCAGACATGTCTGCACTTCCAATGGTTCATCTTAAAACACATGTACTGTACACAATGGATATCTTTGTTGAAGCATTTTCCTGTTAGCTTGGGGACAAAAAATAAAATAAAAAACAGGCAACCAGCTTCCTGCAGACATTATTTGCCATGCAAATGTCAGTCACCTCAGAACATTTTCACTATAGTTGTGAAGAAGACATGCTAATGAAAACCGAATTAAATTACTCATCTTTCCTTTAACACAGACAAAAATGTAAATCACATATAACACACCAGCAGTTCCAAACAATGCCTCTAAATGGGATTCAGCCTTTGACAGTAATTTCTGGATGTAGAAGAATGGTCTACCTTTGGTACAGTGTTGCCCTCTTTCAGTCAGCTCAAGGTGCCCAATATGTTAACTTATGCCTGTAGAAGGAAGGAGAGAGGGAATATAAGCTTGTGTATAAGATAAGAAAATGTAAACACTGGTGAATTAGGAGTAACAAACAACTACTATGTCATCATATTTATTAAAATGCTGAAGGTTAAAAGCAGGGTAAGACTAAATACTGAAGACAAATAAAACTTAGCTATACAGTGCAAAACACTAACTTTATTACTAAGGTCAAGTGGATAAAGTTTCAGAAGGTGGCGGCTAAATAACAGTGGGAATGTGAGAGGAATAAATGCAAATAGAAGTGAAAAGTTAAATAAGAGAAAAACATTCCTGTAATTGGCTCATTATGTTGTCAAAAAATAATAAATACCTTGAAACACAAAAACAAACGTAATGAGATGTGTTTTACTGGGTAGTCAGCCTTGTTAAAAAAAATAATAATAATTTAATCTATCATATTTTATTCAAGTTAAATTACATTTTGTGCTTGTTTGCAATTATATTTTTAATTAAAAAAACTTCTTAATTAAAAAAAATCTTTGAAATTGAAATTAATAAAAATATGGTTTAAATCTTATTTTTTAAATGAAATGTATTGTTTATTGATTTCTTTAAATAGATATTTTAATAAAATTTTACATCTTCATGTTATTTGCGACCACTCATCTGGTGCGACCAAGAATTGCAACAACTCTAAATTAAAAAATAATATATCAAATTGCTGTAGCTAAAATAGGAATCCTTGTTACAGAATACTTATAAGTGCATGGTATTTTTAAAACATTTGTATCAGTTTTATGCAATGTACAAGAAAAATAAGTCTTAAATGTGGTTAAGAAGGCAACTCTAAAAATAAAATAAAAACTATGTGAGAAAATGCAATCTTTTGCAAAACCTCTAGAAATGCAAAATAATTTGTTTATAAACATTACTGGGAACTTTTAAAAAATATTAAGCATGTTTAAATGTATAAATTAATATAAAATCACAGTCGCACCGCATGACATTTTTTAAGGCCATGGCCAATTCATCTAGATTAAAAAAAAAAAAAACCCAGTAAAATCTCTTTTAGAAATTTTTATACAAATTTATGTGTACAACATTCTTAAAGGGTTAGTTCACCCAAAAATGAAACTGATGTCATTAATGACTCACCCTAATGTTGTTCACACCCTTAAGAACTTATTCAAACGGTCATGAATCAGAGGATTGATTCATGATTCGGATCGCCAATGTCAAGGGATTTCAGAAGTTTGGCATGCGATCCAAATCATGAATCAATCCATTGATTCATAACCGTTTTAATCTTTATTTGATGTTTGAAAACAAATACGGAAGAGAAGACAATGCTGAATAAAGTCGTAGTTTTTGTTATTATTGGACCAAAATGTATTTTCAATGCTTCAAGAGATTCTAATTAACTAACTGATGTCACATATGGACTACTCTGATGATGTTTTTATTCCCTTTCTGGACATGGACAGTATAGTGTGCATACACTTCCATACGCTCTTGGACTAAATATAAAATATCTTAAACTGTGTTCAGAAGATGAATGGAGGTCTTACGTGTGTAAAAACGACATTATGGTGAGTCATTAATGACATAAATTTCATTTTTGGGTGAACTAACCCTTTAATGTTTGAACAATTGCAATAGATATTTTTGTATTTTAAAATTGGCCAGCTGTAATTGACCCATACATAACACGTAATCAGCAATCAATAGTAAATAATTACTGTAAAAAGCAAACAGGCCTACTGTAAAAACAAAAAAAAAATCCCACAATAAGTGGGACTTTGATTTGACCTGGTTTTAATACATTTGTTAATTTTATATTACATATTTTAATTGCCATTACCAATAGTAATGTAAACTGTGTACCAAAAACGTTTTACCCAGTTACTGTGTACACATCAAAAGAAACGAAGCTGAATTTAAATTGGATTAAAAACCTTAAATCCAGAGCTCCAGCACATGCTGCATGTTTCATAGAAGGGTTAAGGACAAAGAGAGCTACTTTAATTAAAACCAAGCAGGCATTTTGAACAAACAAATGTTTTCCCAGAAACCATCGACTCATAATCCCTTTCCAATTGAATTACAAAAAGTGTGATAACTCACATGTGCCTTTATGTCTTGATTTGTCTTGTTCAAGAAAGCCATAACACACAACCTGTTATTCGCCCTTAAAACATACACACTTCCATACATCTCAGCTGATGAGAGACAAAAGTGAAGAGTATGACAAGGGGTGTGTGTCCCGACCAAACAAGATCACAGCTGCACTCTGAGGCACAACTGTGCCGGCCGTCTGTCCACATGGCAGCATGAGACGCTGTGTGTGTGCCGCATGACAAAGCAGTGGCTCACGAACTGCAAACCATGTGGTGTCCATGCAAAAGACTCCCTCATTAGATCTTTCTTTAGACACTTGGGGTGTGACTCATGTGTGTTAGACATACTGAACAACACAGTCACTCCACATTCCAAAAAAAATGCTGAAAAAACAACAGCTCCCTGATTAAATAGTGTCTTAAAGTTGTTAAAAATGAAGGAAGGTGTAGGAGTATTTACATATAACATGTATAAAACAGCGTGCTATTATAACAATTCTCTTATTACATGTGACTTTGGTTACTATGGTAACAATATTAGTAAGAAGCCCTGCAGTGTCTAAACTGGTCAAAGAAATAAATCAAAAGCAATTTGCTCATAGTTATGTGAAGGGCTCATATGTTCACATAGCCTATGTGTATTTAAAATCTCAAAAATAGGATTGTTTTCTGTTACAAAGTGTTAGGAAGAAGAGAAACAACAAAGTTATTTTTTACAGAGATACTCACTTTTAGCCAAAAACTAAAACTGAAAATTTTAGTTCTAAGCTAACAAACACTCTTTTTTTGTTTAGTGTTTGTTAGCTTAGAACTGGGACAAAATAAATCTTTTAAGACCCATAAAAGGCACTAAAGATGTAGTTACAAAGCCCATCTTACTTCAGTGGCTCTACAATAATTTTATGAAGCGACGAGAATAGTTTTTGTGTATAAAAAAACAACAACTAAATGACGACATATAATGATGGCCGATTTCATAACAGTGAGTAGTTAATGACAGAATTTACATTTTTGGGTGAACTAATACTTTAAAAAAATCAGCATTAAACGAAAATTCAACCTATTGTGAATGATTCACCTATTCATAGGTTTCATTTAAAAAAGAAAGAAGTTTTGACCTCTAAAATGTTTAATCAAAAAATGTCATATCTGGATCCTCTGATAAAAAACTAAAAACTGAAAGCATCACCCAGGTGTCAGATGGCCTAGGTTCCTGCATGATAGGAAAATGACTTTCAAAACAAGAGTTGTTTTGAAAGGCTGATTCTTCTGCAGCACCATGCATCTGTTTTTCAGTTTATCTAGACTAACACAACATGTAAAACATGTATGTGCTACTGGAAGAACAAGAACAGGTTTAAAAATAGGGACAAATTACCATCTTTACACAAAATAGGTTGGTAAGTACAAGAGACCATAAGTATAATGAAGAAAAAAACCAACACACAAGACAACAACAACAAACAAACAAAAAAAAAGATTCTACATGACTGTTATACACAGTTATAACATTGTGGGACAGAAAGAGAGATGACAACCAGGTGTGTCCATCAGCATTTAATGCAAAGGGCACAAGCACAACCCAGCGGAAGAGTACACAGAGACTTCCAGCGCGAACAGGAAATGAGGAGTGAGGGGGCACAGAACAGAAGCCAAAACATTGGAAGTGATGTCAGAGGAAAACCCCAGTAGTGAGATTTTACCATGAACTGGCTATTGTTACTGAGTGGACAGACTGAACAGAGTGTCTGTCCGGAACTGCACCACATTAAGACGAAGCTTGAAAAAGAGACTGCATGTCCCAAACTGACTGGTAGAGTAAAATTATAAGCTCTAACTAACCCAAAACTGCATTTCTTTCTTTCCTCTCCAGGCAAGTAGACCCAGATGTCAAGTTCTCAATTAAAGATGATTAAAATAATGTGATTTAGTCAAAGTTAACAAATTAAGCTTCTCTGTCACTACTTGTCTCAATAGTCAAAAACACATCAAAAAGCACCAAAGCACATGGGAAATGCAAATACTGAAGTAAAGTAAAAACAGCAATACTTCAATTATATACCAACTTCCTCCGCACTTTATGGACTTCTTGTCACAGATGTCTTCCAGTGGTCATTTTGAATGACTCTTTTATATGACTATGAATGAATTACTGCAACTGATGCACAGCATTTAGAGTTCATAGCTAAATGCTAATTTTTAACTCCTGTTTGAGAACCTATAAGTATACATGACAAAAGTATGAACGACTTGTTATTTTTTTCTTTCTTTCTTGAGATTCAAAGATCTAAGGCAGGAAAATGATCCATTCTTCACATTTGATCTTTGGTGATAAAACCATAATGCATATTTTTGAGACAGAGAACATGAACAGCTCTGAGTAGAACGTTACAGGTTCTCATCTCATAATTATGGCAATTATGACATGACGTGAATGCAGCAAAACCACAAATAACACTGGATTAAACGTGAAATACTATTTTCTTACAAAATGTACTCCAATAATCTTTAATAAAGCTTTATTTACAGCTTTACAACTCACAATGTAATAGCAACATAAAGTAAATGTGTTAATGGTATGGTGTTAAACATATTTGAATGATTTACCATACCAAACCTAAAGTTGAAAAACCGAAGTGACCGACCTGAATGCTGACAGTTTGGCAGGTCCCGTCAGCAGAGAAAGAAAAGGAGAGAAACTGGTACTGATAACCCATAATGGCTTTTTTAGAGCTAAATGCAAGTGAATATCTCTCTCTGTCTGATGTTCTCCAGGGATGTCCTAATGCTATGTTATTGATTAACTAGCCTCAACTACAAACACACACACACACACACACACACACACACACACACACACACACACAGGTTTGAAATTGACTAAACAATCTTATAAAATAATTATAAATAGAAGAGCTCAAGAGCACATATTTAATAAGTAAACAGGAGAACACTCCATGAGATGTTTTAGGATTAGAGCACAAAACAATACTTTAAATATTAAACAATAGAAGACCTCAGACTTAGATGTTAAATATGTGGGCAATCAATACAAATGATCAAAGGCAACATGAAATAGCAAAATATATTAGCATTGACTATACAGCACTTATGCCGACATAAATATCTTCGATAGAAAAGTTAAGTGGATCTAAATAATCTCCTGACTTTCCTTTAATAGGACACCACTGATCTGATACATAACAGTGATATTTATAACAACACTGTGGAGACCAAAGGATGAGTCTCTGTTAAAGCTGTGGAGCAGGCCACCTGGCCCACTCTCTCTAACGCATGTTATATAAATTTGTGGCCTCATTTAGGTTTGCAATGTGATTTGGATTTAATTCTTTCTTCATAAACAACTCCCAATATGATGTCATAAAGACGCACTGTTAACTGTCAAGGATTCTCAAAAGCCACAGACATATCCTCTATGCTGTACAAAGTACACACTGTGTGAGAATTTCAACAGATGGAATATTCCCAAATCTTCCATGCAATGACCACTCGCCATATAGTTTTATGAACCTGCCAGAAAAGACAGCTTGCTATAATTTTACTCAAGTCTTTCCAGATTTTGATACTGGTTTCTGTCAGTTCACAACTCTTTGGTCTGCTCTGCACACAACTTTGAGGAAAACCAGCTGGAAACAAGGATGGGTCATTGTTAAACTGCCTAGTAGTCGATTAATAAAGTTGACTACTTTTTTGCTCGCATTAATTCGATTAGGTTTTGTTGTCCTCTTTTTAATTTTATTAAGTTTGCCTAGTTTTTGTCCACAAGAAAGTGAGAACATGACTTTTGTTCAGACAAAACATGCTTAGACAGGGTTTTAGTCAAACAATTTTTTTTTACATTTTACAATCATCATGCTGCCATCAAACTCTACCCTTTCATTCATCTTTTAAAGATATTTTTAATAAAAACAAACAGATATCTGTCCCTTCACTGAAAGTCCATTTCACCAATTTGTAGCCACCAAAAGTGCATAAACACATTGTAAATGTAATCCATATTAACCAACAGGTTTAATACAAGTCTTCTGAAGAGACACAATTACTGCCCTCCTGAAAAAGGGCCTAGTGATGCCTCTGGTGGCAACAAAGAACCGCAGAGTGCCAAACAGGGAGGCTGACCTGGAAACAGGACTGAGAGTTTCCTGTCTGGCACGTGGGAGTGTAATTGGGAGCATCCACACAATAAAACGGTCATTATGGTCAAACGATTAACAGGAGAGTGACTAGTGGTTTGGAACCTACCAAGTGTGTGTGTGTGTGTGTCACACTGAGCACTGCACACTCATCTGAATCCATGTAAGGGGCATAAACCTACTTGTGTACAAAATAAGCCTGTGACACTGACAAACCCAATCCTTGACTCATAACCTGTCTGAGTAGGATTCTGAGTCGTAGTGAAACTAGACTACTGTTCTAATAAATATTTTGCTGACTAAATGCAGGTAACTGTAACAAATTGATGTAACAGTTTATCAAAATGTAATGATTACATATTTTTTTAACATAGTTCATTCAAAAATAAAACAGTTCACAGAAAGACTTAAATTCTGTCATCATTTACTCACACTATGTCACTCCAACCCCATACGACATAAGAACAGACCTAATTTCAACCTCATGTTCCAAAGGTGAACAGAGCATGAATATGATGTTTGGGTGTACTATTCATTTAAAGGGGTGGTTGCATGCGATTTCACTTTTTTATTTTAGTAAGTGTGTAATGTTGCTGCTTGAGCATAAACAGTATCTGCAAAGTTACAGCGCTGAAAATTCAATGCAAAAGGAGATATTGTCTTTTAAAGGTGCACTATGTGGTATTTTTGCAATAAAATGTCCAAAAACCACTAGGCCAGTGTTATATATTTTGTTCAGTTGAGTACCTACAATATCCCAAATGTTTCCAACTATTTGTAAATTGTGAGAAAATTGCTATTTTAACTTAAGCCTTGTTCAGACTGCACGATTTTGAAACTCGTCGGGTCACTGCTCTTTTCACACTGCACAATGGATCGGCGGCAGAGGAGTTCACACTGCATGACTGAACAAGAGGAATAATCGCAGACAACTCTCTCTCTCCGGTGCGCAAACTACGTTTCCCAACTACACGTGCGATGTGACAAGTAAACAACACGAGATCACGTGCGTCAGACCGGAGTGCTGATTTGTGGAGAAAAAGAAAAAACATTATGGCGGAAGAAATTGTTGGAGAGACAGAGGGAGCCAGGATTGTGTTCTGCAAAGACAGTTTGAGGTAAATAAACAATTTTGTAACGTGCTGCTGCTGTGGCTGGATGTGCAAATGTTTAGCCTTTGTTTCTGTTTGATAGAATTATAAATATATCTATTAAAATACTTTTATTCAGCTCTATAACTCCTCCCTGAACCTTCTGCTGCCCTGTATCTCACTCTTTCAATGGCTGTCGGTCATCGCCGATGTGATTTTCAGTCAGATCAAAGTTCACACAGCAGGAGTTTCAATCGCCGACAGGTCCAGATATTTAGCATGCCAAACATCTTGCGGGCGTTGGCGACTCATTGGCGATTCTCTCTGATCGTGTCTTTGATTATTCACACTGCGTGATTGTCACTCGCGTGCATGAGCACCGATTTGCCTGTGATCTCGGGCATTTGTCGCGATTTCACAAAACCTGTCGGCGACTCAAAATCGGGGGGAAAAATAGGGCAGTGTGAACTAGGCCTAAGGACTGGGATGCTTCAGCATAGCGTTTGAGGAAGTCGCCTGTCAATTGCGTCATATCTGCACTACCCTCGGTTTCGGGTTTTATTTGGCAGGAGCGCTTTTCTCTTAGCAGTGTGAACAAGTGAACGCACAGAGTAACGTCATAACATCATTTTCCACAGAGCTGCATTACCTCATAATCATAACCGGAAGAGCGGATCAGTACAGGCGCCTGGCGAATGTGTCCCGTCCCGTCATAATAAAAGTCCCTTTGCTTGCGAGCCGTGTGCTTGTTTAACAATCGTTCCTGCAGCTGTGCTCAGCTCCACAACACTCGGTCCCGCTCTGCTTTACACTACAGTAACGTTAATAACCGCATGCATAAACATGATTTCTGCCCGAGTCCTATTTTCCACCGGCTGTGAGGTGAAGACCACATGTCCCAAGATGCTGCGCTCAAACTTTGCGTCATCAAACTACGCATTTGTTTTGAATAGGCGACCTCCAGTGGACGGAAAGTTGCACAGTGCACCTTTATAGTCATGCCAGTTAAATGTATTGCCTATACAAATACGGCTGGTTTGGACTACAACGAGCTTCTTCCCGGTTTAGTGGCATCATAAACCCTTGCTATTAACATAAACACTGCCCCAGATGTGACTTCTCTCCGTAATGGTAAGGGGCTTGGCACTTCAGCCAATAAAAATACAGGAAACTACATTTGGCCATCTAACCAATCTAAGACCATTGCGTTTTTCATAAAAGCAGGAAGCAAACGAGCTGTTCAAAGGACAGTGGAGACAGCGGTGTAAGGTAAAATATAAGAAAAATATGGCATAAAAAAAGAAGTAGTAAGACGTGTTATACTGGGCCCCATAAACACAACCAAGCCTAGAAAAAAACCCCACAGAACCACCCCTTTAACTAAAATCGAATCGAAAAGCAGTATTTCCAATCCCACATTATTAACAGTGTCAGGCCCTCCCAAAAAAAAAAAAAAAAAAAAATCACAATAATCCATTCTCAAATCTGAACCGTTCTGATTTTCTGTCTGTTTTCTAAACACTACGTCTAGTCCTATCCCCAAAAATCAATTGAGAATCAATGGAAACCTCAAATGGCAGTATACTTAAGTTTAGACTAGGTGTAATAAGCCTTTATCTGTAAAAACCATTTTATCTGAGGAAAACGAAGAAACCAATAAGATTAGATGACTGGGGACATTTCTAACTCCATTACAGGGACACACAAGCCCAGCCAGAAAAGTCAGCAAACAACAAAGGGACCTTCAACCATCAGTGCCCACGTGTTCCATGAGCTCAAATATTCTCAGTGACCCTGGATTGTTTATGTACATGGCTGTAAATTCACACTTCACACTCTTCCCATGATTCAATATTTTACATAGTATCAGTTAAGCATGGGCTTGATAACTGTTTTAAGTTTTGTAATGCATAAAAAATAATACTTTGATGAGATACTATAGCTTGAACAGTTGTGTACAATTCTGAATTCATTCAGCATTCAGGTCTCTCACAGCCATAGTTCAGTAGTTCATAGTTCAGGACAAGGACAAATTTGACTGTCCTAGAAACTTCCAGCCCAAGGTGTGTGAAGATATTAATATCAGAGTGTATGAACTGTATATTTTTAGCTAAAACAAGTGTTTGCCGATTAAGCTTACATTTATAACTAGCTAACAAAAAGAGTTCTTACTGATTCAAATTAGATTAGTTACTGGTAGACTGCTGGTGCCAATGCATTAAAACAGCACAAAACTGCATCAGGTGGCATAATGGAGAAAAATAAACCTTTGGAAAAAACAGGCTCAGTCTGGGTTTCCTATACAATAAAACAATTCCAAGCAAAATATATGCACTGCTTTTAGATGGCAACTGTATTTTCAAGAAGATATGAAAACATTTGAATGTGCAGTGGACAAATAAGCAACAATACATTGCAAACATTAAACATTTTTTTAGCAACAAATAAATAACTCCATGAGGGCTGACATTTTACACAGAATACTCCGGATATGCTCTGACCCATCTCGTTCCTCCCATGGCCTTAGAGCCAGGACAGTTGATGTATTTTAAATAAATGACATCATGCCAGATGAGGAAATGAAATTATGTATTTAATGCATTCTTCTTTTCCCTTGTCTTGCTCTTAATTTAATTAAGTCTACTTTTAAGTTGGTATACGTTTCTTCTAGTCTTCCCTCTCTTTCTCTAATGTAAGTATACTGACTGAGAAAATTCTTTTCTGAGGAAAAGGAAGAGCACTCAGTGATATCTTTTCCAGCTGGATGAAGTAAAGCTGTCGTCATGGTGAGATCACTAATGTCATGAGAGGTCAACATCATTGGGACATAGATTAGGTAGGAGGAAAGTTCTGAATCTGGGAAATGAGCCACTTCATTTGTTCTTGACAGACTAGCAAGTTTACTAATGAACTTTAAAATGGGTTGGACAAACACATCATGAACAATTGGAAAGTGTTTTCAGATGATCTGTTTCTTAAATCTTTTATGGAACAAAATTAGTATTCTTTAGTATTTCAGTACATATGTCATACAATAATAAGCTTCTCCAAAAATCACATTGAAAACCAAGTTGAGTAAATCAGCGGTGAATTAGTTAAAACAAGACAATCTTCTCTAAAAGCCCAGGTATACTCACAGTAAAGTTCTTTCATTTTTTGGTAAACAAAAGTTGGAAATACCTTTGCAGTGGCAAATATTATTAGCGAACATCCTGACGCCGCCCACATTGCTAGCAGTGACATTTGGAGGAATGAGTAAATATGCGCAGTGCGTTTTTCTCTCAATAAATAAAATAAATACACACAATAAAAATGACAGCTGTGAGAAAACGAGCCCCATTTCATGAAAATATGTATAAATAGTACGTGTGCAATCTTGTGGAATGTATACACCAAAATGAGTTTTGGCATGCATATGGTATGCGGTTTTTCGCGTGCATATGACACGCACTTTATGGTGTATTATACGTATGAACCCCCACCCCTCCACCCTAAACCTACCCAAGAGCGTGTCATATGCATGCGAAAAACTGCTTAGTATTTACACACCAAAACTAATTTTAGCGTATCCAATCCACGAGATTTCAACCTTGTTGATACACATTTCCACGAGATTGTGTTGGAGAAAAAAACAGTTAAGAATCAATCAGTCAAGAATCAAGCATTTGATCCTAGCAACATGGACATGTTTGCTATTACGTATTGCCACAGGCGAATTGTAGTTTAAAGGAGTTTACCAGTCGCAGCAAACATTTCTGGAAAGTTTAACTCTTTTAAACTTTTTTTAAACAATTTTTTTTTAGTTTTGGCCTGTGCAATTCCATCCACATGGAATTATCACTAGACATAGGTATTGTTCAAAATTATGTCACGATTGTTCCCATCTACAGAAAATGCATGTCGAGTCAAGTTTTATTTGTATATTTATTCTACATCACATTGTTTCAAAGAAGCTTTATTTGAAATCTGTTAATGAGGATGATTCTAAAGTTCAGCTTAATCTGCTCTGCACATGAAAACAAAAAAGTTATACTGAAGTGGTAAATGAGTATAATAAATAGATTAATAAAATTTATTTATCTGTTTATCGTTTGAGAGTTAAGGTAGGGCAAATTACTTAAGAATCAGTTGCAACAGAGTGTGAAGTTGTGTTGCTCTGGTAAGCCTGGAAGTGAAGAGCACCTGATGACTGGTGCCAAACATTTATACCAGCAGGGCATTCAGGAGCCTCCAGGTGCTCCATTGCAGTTCCTTGTAGTTGCTTAAGGACATATCTGGTTTCACTTTCCCTGGTGACTGTTTCATGAAGGTTACAGTTCTCTTTGAAGGTTTGCCCCCTTTTCTGAGGGGGCGCTTTGGTAAAATAACACCAAATAACATCTGAGTCTTTTGTGTGGCCCCAGCTCTTGGAAAAAAAAAATGCAGATCTGAGATCCAATTCAAAGTCTCCTTTTCTAAATTATACACTCAATTTTTAATCACTCAAAACATGCATTAGTTCAACAGAAGAAATTTAATATTTAAAACAAAAGAAGAAAGAAAGAAATGTACCTTCCAGAGGCTGGAAACTATATGAATTACTATATAAAGGCTTCACATGCAAAGCTATATTATATCCCCCAAATTTGCCATTAACAGTAAAATCATGTTTAGTTACACAGATCACACTTATACAACTTAGATCTTTGCCTTGCTGAGATGTATTAGCAACAGCTGTTTTTTTCATCTAAACTGCTTTGTCCACACTCATGCCCAGAGGACCATGCATTCCCTTCTCTACATGGCAGTAAACAAGGAACTAAGGAAAATGTGGAAAACATGGACTAAGTACTCATTTTCTTGAAGTCAATAATTCAAAGACTAGCTCACATCCATTTTGCCTATGAAGGATGTTGATTGTTGATATCCTCTGATAATAAGCAACTGGAGCAAACTAAAGTTAGAAATAAACTTTTTATTATTCAACCTCTCACTAAAACTTTTATTTGAAGAGAAGCACACCCCCTCAATGAATTGCCATTATAAGTTGCATTATTCATGCCCTTGTGCAGTGTATAGTGAAATGTGCCATTTGAAATGAAACTATAGGCTTATGTTCTTTGAGATTAAAAGCTAATAAGTAACTGTAGATGTAAATGTGTCTGTGATCAATTACATCTAAACATCAAAAAGGATTTCCTCAAAATTACAGGTATGCCATTTCCCTATTTTCATGTATTTGGTATTGTTCCTATTTAACATATTCTGAATGACAGGAATAATACGATATTCTTCTGAGAATAAACATACATTATCTTAACTCCCATTTTAACAGGAACATTGACATATAGTCCCAATGAAATGGCAATTTATGGATATGAATGAAGATTTACAATAAGAACGATGTTGAAAAATGACGTGTGACAAAAACATTTATGACCTGAGAGACGCAAGACAATGAACACTGAGTGGACACGATGGCCTAGAGCGCACGCGACACACACATAAAAGACGGTTAAACATGCAGGAAATATTTACATAGACTGCACTTTCCCCCACTAACCTCAATAAACTGCTTTCATTCATTTATGAACGCTTCTTGTTTGTCGAATGGATATGGTTCAATATCCAGAACTACATGCTAGCCTTCGGGCTCGACTGGGTGGAGACCAGCAAGCTGACAACATTATTTCAATTTATATTCATTTTAAAGCACAGAGATGAAAGCTAATTACAGTGCTTGGAAAAAAAACGACTCCCTTTACCAACGTGGGGTGAAGGGGGCATGAAATTTATGGGCGTATGTTTTGAACACACCCATGATCAAGCCAACATACAGTATGGCTACAGCGTTTCTTTAGAACACGTGACGGACTTTTTATTCTCCGGTGTTGGAGAATAAATGTAACATGATGACATTTCCAAAACGACAAGGATCAGACCATTTGTCACAGTACTACATACTCGACCACACACCCAGAAGGCTTTCTTTGACTCAGCTGGAGATAAAGCCAAATGCGCACAATCACACAAGCTTATACAGTTCTGCAAACTAACTGCAACCCGGTCAGCGACATTCATTGACTGATGATGGAGAGCTTTTGTGCACGTGGGAACTGTCCCATTGTCAAATGACAAAGATAAATTCGATCCCTTTCTTTAGCACACTCCATGCCTTTTTGTCCAGGCAATTTTCTTATAAGGACATACAATAGCAGGCAGTCTAACTGTTTCTTTGGAGTGGGATCTTGGCGATTCCCAGCGCTTTGCTAGGGTAAACTCACTTTAACAGAACGCCGCACAAGTTAAAGCCTAGGCTATATGCGTAAGCGTCTCAAACATAAGATTAGATAATACTAGTGGCCACTTACCCAGCGGTGAACAGCTCTGCAATTCTTCTATGTAATAAAATCAGCCGACTATTATTTATAATAGGCCTAGTAGTAAAGGTAAATATCCCACGTCCCTGGCTGTGAATAGCGCCGTACACGAAAAGGGCAAATTATTACTTTGCCCGATTCAATCCTTCCAGTCTCCTATTGATACATTTCGGTTTCCTCTCCCATTCTCTCTCCCGGAGAACGGAGATTGCTGCGCGTTCCTCGCGTCCCGTTTCCTGTCCTGCCCAGATTCCGCTCGACCAATCAGCCGACCATAAGGAGGTGCGTGGATCGCCCCTCTCTTCACAAGAGCAGACCAGCAGGACGCTACTGGTGCAAGAGCACAACGGGCGAGAGGCTCCCCACTGCAGAGCCAATGGGTGGAGCTTAACGTCTAATGATGGGTGGAACTAGACAGGCCAACCACACCCTAACCTTAAAAATTTAACCATATCGTTAAACATAACTCCACCCATTAGGTACACAGAGGTGGAACTGAACTAGAAAAGGTCCACCCATTAGGTCCAGAGAGGAGGAGCTGGATGTCATTTGGCTTCTGCACAGTGAGCACCATTTGTTACGGCAGCGCACATGTGCATGAATTATGGCACTTGACTCCTATACACGGCTAGAATGATAAAATCCATCTGTTTTGTGATTGATAGTATCTAAGATTAGTTCCGTCTTCTGTCCCGGTTTGTATAATTTTGACGCCGTCCTGACGTCTACGACTTTTAGTTAGTTTAAATTGTAGGCTAGTTTAAATATATTCTCATATATTTGAAGATAGATTAAATAAAGAAATAATTGAAAACTGTAAATTGCTTTAACAAACGTTGCAATTTTTTTTTTTTTTTTTTTTTTTTTAGAACAAAGTAACAAATTAACTAGTAGCCTAGAAAGTGTAATTACGTTAACGTTTTCCCCCAGCGGACAAAACCATAAATGCAACAGTCAGCCTTTCGTATTTTGCTCATTGAAAAAAGGGTAAATGTTACTGCAAGTTTTCCCACTTTAAGAAATAGCCTAAAGTTATTATAACAATGTAAAAAAAAAAAAAAAAAAAAAAAACATTAAAACTAAATAAAATTATAACTCACTAATTCTTGAGAGAATGACAAAAAATGTCCAAGCACTCTTTATGCTAAAAATAAACCCAATAAAAATACTTAAAATGTTCTAAAGGAAATCGGTATACATACAGGTCACAATGTAAAAGTGGCAAACAAAGTGTAAAAAACAACAACAAAAAAACATAAAAACAACAACACTAATTTGAACAGTAGAGATCTGTAAGATATAAACCAATACAAAAAACAAAATTGTTTCCAGGATTTTTTTATTTTTTTTGTATTTATATATATATATATATATATATATATATATATATATATATATATATATATATATATATATATATATATATATATATATATATATATATACAGGTCCTTCTCAAAAAAATAGCATATTGTGATAAAGTTCACTATTTTCCATAATGTAATGATAAAAATTTAACTTTCATATATTTTAGATTCATTGCACACCAACTGAAATATTTCAGGTCTTTTATTGTTTTAATATTGATGATTTTGGTATACAGCTCATGAAAACCCCAAAAATCTCAAAAAATTAGCATATCATGTAAAGGTTCTTTAAACGAGCTATTAACCTAATCATCTGAATCAACTAATTAACTCTAAACACCTGCAAAATATTCCTGAGGCTTTAAAAAACTCCCAGCCTGGTTCTTTACCGCAAAACCGCAATCATGGGTAAGACTGCCGACCTGACTGCTTTCCAGAAGGCCAACATTGACACCCTCAAGTGAGAGGGAAAGACACAGAAAGACATTTCTGAACGAATAGGCTGTTCCCAGAGTGCTGTATCAAGGCACCTCAGAAGTCTTTGGGGAAAGTGTGGCAAAAAATGCTGCACAACGAGAAGAGGTGACCGGACCCTGAGGAAGATTGTGGAGAAGGACCGATTCCAGACCTTGGGGGACCTGCGGAAACAGTGGACTGAGTCTGGAGTAGAAACATCCAGAGCTACAGGTGCTTCATCCCCAGGTCAAGCCACTTTTGAACCAGAAACAGCGGCAGAAGCGCCTGACCTGGGCTACAGAGAAGCAGCACTGGACCGTTGCTCAGTGGTCCAAAGTACTTTTTTCGGATGACTTTTTTTGTATTAAAAACACTTTTCTTTTATTGGTCGGATGAAATATGCTAATTTTTTGAGACAGGAATTTTGGGTTTTCATGAGCTGTATGCCAAAATCATCAGTATTAAAACAATAAAAGACCTGACATATTTAAGTTGTTGTGCAATGAATCTAAAATAGATGAAAGTTTAATTTTTATCATTACATTATGGAAAATAATAAACTTTATCATAATATGCTAATTTTTTGAGAAGGACCTATATATATTGCATATGGGGTATTATTCTAATGTTGTGTCATGATTTTATTAACATATATTTATTTGGTCTGAATTTACATGCCTTAAATATACATACTATATACAAAACATCAAAATTATGATTATGATTAATATTTTTGTATGGAATGTTGAATTTAAAATCATTTGTGCATTTTTTTTTTACATGACATCACAGAAATAGCAAACCCTGATGTTAGTCCCCACTGCTTAAATCATGCAGGTCAGACACAAATAATAATTCTATACACTGAGGTGTTTGCCCTTCCCCAACAATTTGGCTGAGCTGGGGAGAACATCATAAATTGATTGGATGAGAAAATTAATGTGTAATGGTTCAGCTCTCCATAGCTCTAGTCCAAGCTCCTTGTTTGCACATGCAGACCATCTTGCTACAGCGTTCTTTCTCCACCTCTGCTTTATATATCATCCTGGACCTGTTGATGCTTATCCTTCCCATCCTTTCAGCAGCCATGCTTCCGCTCAATAAATAGCTTTTCCTTCCAGTCTTTGCTTGGATTCCTGCAGATGCGACCTTAATATCAGAAGAGTCTCTGTACATCATAACCTCCCTGGCTCAAGTGACTTTCTCTGTAACCAATGGAATCTGGGTCCCTCCCAGTGTAAAGCGGAACTGGTCAGTCATTCTCCCCTTCTTCAGGAGCAGAGACCTGGACGTGGCTGGATTAAGACTTTCTAACTGTTTAACAGTGCTAGTCTTTTACTTTCCCTTGCTTCCCCCTTCTGTACTAAGGTGTCTATGCATACATTCTTCATGAGAAACTCAGTTAGATGGTGGTCCATGATCTTCTCTTCAACACAGCAGCGAGATGATACTAAACTGTTCAATATTGCTTGAATCCTCTTCTTTTGGTACCCATACTCCCATCGCCTGGCTTCTCTGAGCAGCAAACTTTCCTCTTAGCCAGATTGCCTTCAAGATCTCCCAGAACTGCACCAGGATCCCCAGGGACTGCTTGTAAAGTTTATATGGTACTCTGTTGACCAAATTTGATTTGGCTGCTATAACTGTTACATCAGCAGCCAGAAAAATGAAGCACAGCTGGAAGAAAACACAACTAGGGTTTTTTGCACTTTGTGGAAAGAGAGCATGAAAGGCTTCAAAAACACTAGATCTGCTTATTTTTCAACTCTCTTAGAAGAAAACAAACAAAACCCTAGGTATTTGTTTGATACAAAGGCAGCTGTAATGACTTTATGAACTTCTTTATGTGCAAGATTGATAATTTTAGGAAGAAAATTATCTACTATACTATCTACTATACCATCTACTACAGTATCGCATCAGACAGTTCATTGAAGTGTCATTGAAAAAAAAGCATTCATTCACTGCTATAGGAGAAGAAGAATTGGCTAAACTCATTAAATCATCAAAATCAACAACATGTTTGCTTGACCCTATACCACCGACTAGGCCAGGGCTATTCAAATCTTACCCTGGAGGGCCAATGCACTGCAGACTTTAGCTCCAACCATGATCAAACACACCCACCTGTGATTTTCTAATGATCCTAAAGACATTGATTAGCATGTTCAGGTGTGTTTGATCAGGGTTGGAGCTAAACTCTGCACCGCATTGGGCCTCCAGGGTAAGATTTGAATAGCCCTGGACTAGGCTATAACAAAACCAATTCACAAGATTGACGGAATGCATAGCTGATATTAAAAATTGCATGACTAGCAATTTCCTAGCCTGGATGCCAGCCCAACTTAGCCCCACCCACAACATTTTTAGGTCGGGCGGTTCAGTCTGGCCCCGATCCATAGAGGAGTAATTATCCCTCAACAGAAATAGTTCAGACCAATGAAATCATCAGGACGGGCTTTAGACGATGACGGACGTCATCATGCACGTCTGCAAGGGGCTTGATTATATTTGTTTGAATCCTAAACGGAGCGCTTGTTTGTATATGCATTCACCTTCACTATTTCTCTCAAAAATGATGATCATTAAACACACCCCATAACCACAGCCCAAAGGAGCAGTTTCAGACTCATATTTTGATTGAGTATGACCACGTCAGGCTAGCAATTTCCTACAATTTAATTCTGAAAAAAAAAAATGATTTTTTAAATTATTGGACAAAAAAAACTCTGCACATATTAGCCTAACCTAGAACCTGTCTCGCACTTGATGACTGCTCTGTCAAGTCTTTTTGTCATCAGTGAGGAACCTGGGTGTGCTGAATATATCAATCTTTGTAAGCCATGTTTCTAGCATTTGTAAAACTGCTTTCTTCCATATTAAAAATATATATATAAATTACAGCACATGCTTTCAATGCAAAATACTGAGCAGTTAGTTCAAATGTTCATGACCTCAAGGCTAGATTATTGTAATGCTCTACTGGGTGGTTGCCCTGCTCGCTTAATAAATAAACTGCAGCTGGTCCAAAACTCAGCAGCTCGGTTCTGTCAACACTGCACTGGCTCCCTATTAAACATCGTATACATTTTAAAAACGTGTTTATTATTTACAAAGCACTAAATGGTTTAGCTACCCAGTACTTGAACAAGCTCTTAACGCTTTTTACTCCATCACGTCTTTGTCTTAAAATTCTGGCCAGATAATACCTAGAATATCAAAATTAATTGCTGCCTGTTCATCCTTTTCCTATTTAGCACCCAAATTCTGGAACAGTCTTCCTAGCGTTTTTTCGGGAAGCAGACACACTGTCAGTTTAAATCAATTTTCTTTTCTTTTCTTTTTGCAGCTTGCGTGGGAATGATGATGGTATAGTTTCAAAACTATGTCAAACCTGTTTGCGTTCTCAGGCCACAAGGAGCTGTTGCTGAGATGAGACTGAGATGACGATCTCAGGTTGCAATCACTCCAGGTATGGGGTTAAAGGAAATTCCAGAGAATGTCTTGCTAAAAATCAGGTGAGGGAGCCCTCTGCTGGAGAGAGAAGACTTTACACTGTTATTGGATGGATCAAAATATCATGCTTTTTAAAGCTACACTGTGTAACTTTTTTAGTTTATTCTTAGCTAAAAACACTGTGTTATAATAATAAGTGTTATTTATTATTATTATTATACATTCTCATGCCCGCCAGTCATTTTTGGGGTCATGGTTTTGAATGCAGTATAGGGCCCATATTTACCCATGATTATGTGTCCATGCAGGGGCGTTTTTAGGATTTTCATTTTAGGGGGGCTTAGCCCCCATTGAGGGTAGCCTATGGAAAAAAAAATCGAACTTTAGTTGGGGGTCCGAATTGTGCTATTAACTAGTAGCTTAGTGCTTACTAATATGCATACCCATAGGATATTGGCTGTACATATGTGCATTTCAAGATGTTCTGAAGGCAGTAGATTATTTGTCTTTCTTATCTACATCTCTCTTTTTCTCTGTTTTTATCTCCCCCTGTCTCTTCCCCTCATAACGCTGAGCTTTGACTGATATAGACTAGTTTTTCCATTTTCGTCAGTGAAGAAAGTAAAAATATGGTTTACATATTAACATACTGATATTTATATGTTTTATGAATAATTTTCTTAGACATGTTAATTTAGGTACTGTTTATTAAAGTTTAAGTTTATTGAATTAATTCACTAAACACTTTCATTACTCATATGCCCAATACTGAGATTTTTTTTTAATTTAGGCAACTGAAGGTTACAAATGGAATTATATTAATTTACAATATAAACACATTCATTATCAATATGCCTAATCTGATGAAAATGGCTTTAATATTTCTTGTTCGTTAATTAGGCCTAGGCTACATTATAACTCTTTTAGAATATGTTACAGCCATCAAAATTCAATAATATTTACAAAATACAATTAAGTTTGTCAGTACAAAACATTTAAAATCTTCAATTACATATTCTTGATTTAACTGCATTTAAAAAAAATCAACACAAAGTACAAACATCTAATGGGCAAAAAAAAGCTAAATGGTTGTGCTTAACCGGAAAATTTTTTGGAAAGAAAAGTTGCCACACCACAGCTCCTAACATAGAAAAATCGGTATTTAATGTTCTCACTAGAGCTGAAGTTTTGAGCCCATTGCCTCTTTACAGAGAACGTTAATATATATATATATATATATATATATATATATATGTATATATATATATATATATATATATATATATATATATATATATATATATATATATATATATATATATATATATATATATATATATATATATATATATATATTTGTTTTTGTTTTTTTGTTTTCGGAGCTGTGGTGAGCCAACTTTTTAGGAAATGGGGTTGCACATTTACTTATTTGTTGATTTAAAAAAAAAAATTATTTATATAAAAATCCTTTGACAAAGCACTTAGAGTGCAACCATTGTAATATATTGAAGGTCTGTAAAACCTATATGTCAGATGGAATACAGTCCCTGACAAGTCTTGTCGCTTGTGTACAAATTGACCTAAAGTGCCGCTGAAATATATTTCTATTCAAGATTTTTTTTTTACAAGAAATGGCTCATTTTAATCCCACCAGCTTTTGTGATAATGTTTCAGTGAAAAACTACACTTTCAAAAAGTATTCTAATATTCACAGCTTGGTAAAGCCCATTGAGTCAATTTTTGCAAAGACATAAGTGTTGTCACCTTGTCATATGAGCTTCACCTGTGACTAATAATGGATCAATTAGGTCTCAAGTGTGTATAAAAAGAACCCCAGCACTAGACCTTCACATCAACTGCAACTAGACGGCTGCAAACATGCCTAAGATTCACCCTGAGACTAAAGTTTTGATTATCAAGAGGCTGAAGACCAGATCCACTGCTGATGTGGCAGACACCTTCAATGTGTCTCAGCGTCAAGTACAGAGGATAAAAAAAAAAAGATTTGAAGTGACCGGAGACGTTTTTGACAAGCCCAGGTCAGGCAGACCCTGCAAGACAACTGCTCGAGAGGACCGTTTGTTGGCTCGAAAATCCAAGGCCAGCCCATTTTCCACTGCAGCAGAGCTCCATGAGACCTGGTCACCTGAAGTCCCTGTGTCAACCAGAACAGTTTGTCGGATTCTGTCTCGAAATGGCCTCCATGGTCGAATCAGTGCCCAGAAGCCAGCACTAAACAAAAGACAATTGAAAAACCGTGTGGCATTTGCCAAGGCCCACAGCCTGCTAAAAGGATGACCGCTGGAAAAGTGGCAGAAGGTGGATTTTTCAGATGAATCTTCTGTTGAATTACACCACAGTCGCCGCAAATATTGCAGGAGACCTACTGGAGCCCGAATGGATCCGAGATTCACCCAGAAAACAGTGAAGTTTGGTGGCGGAAAAATCATGGTCTGGGGTTACATCCAGTATGGGGGTGTGCGAGAGATCTGCAGGGTGGAAGGCAACATCAATAGTCTAAAATACCAAGAAATCTTAGCTACCTCTTATATTCCCAACCATAAAAGAGGCCAAATTCTGCAGCAGGACTTTGCTCCATCGCATACTTCCATCTCCACATCAAAGTTCCTCAAGGCGAAGAAGATCAAGATGCTCCAGGATTGGCCAGCCCAGTCACCAGACATTAACATCATTGAGCATATGTGGGGTAGGATGAAAGAGGACGCATGGAAGACGAAACCAAAGAATATTGATGAACTCTGGGAGGCATGCAAGACTGCTTTCTTAGCTATTCCTGATGACTTCATCAATAAATTGTATGAATCCTTGCCAAACCGCATGGATGCAGTCCTTCAAGCTCATGGAAGTCATACAAGATATTAAATTTGGATCTCACAGCACCACAACTTAATTTGCTGACATATTTTTGTATTTGCAGTAAATTTGTTCCATTTCTGTATAGGCGACAAAACTTTTGTCTTGCCAAAATTTGACCTTTCTGTCTTGATTAAATGATAAATATTTTTTCTGTGAAAATTATTTTTTTCAGTGCATTAAACATCATTTGGGAGGGTTTTAGCTTTTCATATGAGCTATTTCTAACACCAATGAATTAATTAAAAATCAGGTTAATATCAGGTATTTCTAGAAAATAGATAAGCGACAAGACTTTTGTCAGGGACTGTATAACACATGAATGGAATATTATTCTGCTGTTCCAATATACTTTCTGTTCAGAAGCACTATTATGCTAATCATGAATGGGAGGCTTCTGTAAACATGTTGTCACGTTTTGTGGTTCAGACAGGAAGTAGATTAAAGGGGGTGCAAGTGCATGTAGGGGTCTGAAACCAGTTCTAGGTTTAGATCTAAATATAAAGATAACCACAAAACCTCATTATTTGCATCTTTTCTCAACTTGATTAGTCTTTTCTTCCATTGAGGAAAGAGCACAACGAACACAGTTCATCATCAGCATTGTGGGTTGGTTTCAGTTTTCTGTGCAGCCTGTTGCCATAGAGATCACAAAGTGCACTGCCTCTGACGTGCACACAGTTTTAGATTAAAAACAGGAAACATGAAGACTTAAATCAGCTTAAAGTCATTTCCCCCACATCGTGTATTTGAATGTGTCACCCTGAGTCAGTCAGAAAAGGCTTTTAATGCACTTTTAAAAAACGCATGCAGGCCTTTTCTGATCAATGGTGAGTAAGTTTCTGTCATTTAAACTTTGAAGAGCTTTTTTAGGAGCTGACTTTTTTACCTCCCTCTGTTTCACTTTCAGCATCTGTTCTAACCCACTATAACACTACATCCCCACCCCCCTCCACCCCCCAACAACTACTGAAACAGACAGTTCACCAGAAAACACCTACAGGGGTCTCCTTTACTACCTCCCCTCTATGAGGAAACACCAGCTACATGATGCCATGAGATTCTCCACCAAATGCACTATATATGAAACCTTAACATGCAAATAACATCAACCACAAAGGGTGCAAGGAGAAAATGGAAACTTCCTGTTTGGCTTGCGATCCGTTCTTCTGTTACACAAAAAGTTGAATTTGCCATACAAGCACGCCATACTTACAGTGGTGCCAAAACGAAAGAAAGTAGATCAGTTCACACTTCTACTGTGTGAAGATGGAGATTTTCAGGACATCTGTGACCCTCTTAAGTATCTGTCTCTTTCACAGCAGCCTATCTGAAACACAGAACGTGTGCAAAGGTAAGATCTTCATCCTTGTGAACTTTAAAAATGCATTGGGTAACAGACACCTTTACAAGTTAAATTACGTTGTTTTCTTAAGTATCTTATCTTTTAAGTCTTGTTGATTACTTTTGTTTGTGTAGCCTAATGTAATAAAAGGCTGATTCAGTTTTATTAAATCATTTTTACTTAAATGACTAAATAAAAGCAGTTACTGTAAGATTAGCGGTTACCACATGAAGTACTGTTTAGACTGTTTGACAAAACCTTGACAAAGCCTTATTTAGAATGGGATGGAATGTGGCCAGGACCAATGAGACCAGTGCCCTGGGGTTTCTAACTGTCAGCAGCTTCGAACCGAAAGGCCTGCAATGGTCTGACACCCCAAAACAAGCCTCTGCATATGTAAAAGTGAAACAGACTGAATTTGAATTTGAGTGGGAATCAAGAGACCTTCAGTTTGTCTGTTTTATCAGCCTGAAATACGGGGTTGGAATTATGAAAAAAATAAAAAAAATAAAAAACTCAAGTCTTCATTTTGACATGGTCTCAGTTAAAAGAAAAAGTCAAAGGGTGCTTATTTTAAGTATAAATTATGGAATGTAAAGTCAAAATTACCAAAACAGCAATCTTTTATTTACACCCTGGCAAAAATGTGTGTATGACAGGAATACCTATAGTCAAATATAAATAAAAATATTTAAGAAGATTATAAGATATATAGATTATAAGATTATAAGATATATATATATATATATATATATATATATATATATATATATATATATATATATATATATATATATATATATATATATATATATATATATATATATTTTTTTTTTTTTTTGTGAATGATGAATATACACAGTTTAGCAATGAATAATGTTCTACTTTGTCGCTATATAATCTGCAGTGCTTTTTTTATGCACTTAGTCATGAAGATTTTCAACAAAAAGCAAAACAATAATACAATACTGATTGAATTTAAGATTGATTTAATAAATGAAAAATGTTTGACTGTTTAAAACGCAAATAAAGTTAGTTGTGTATGTGTAATTTTCATTTTCAGTTTTTAATTTGGAATAATTTGTACGGCACACTGAAATTTGATCAACAACATACATTTGTGACATTGAATGAGCAAATTGAAATTGACATTGAAAAAAAATACAGTGAGGCTTGAATAAATTAAATATTGTGCACTCAGACTCATTTACAGTACAATCAGTTTACCCCAAACACTGAATTTGTGAGACTACAAAGTACAGTAGAGCAGCTAGAACCAATTTCACAAATAAAGTACAATATACGTATTGTGTTCATGTATCGCAAAACACTGTTGCTGCTATCGAGGAGGCATATGGGTATGGATAGGCACATGCACAGGTTTGTTGGTATGGGTATTAGGTTTAACAATGGGTTAAGGGGCAAGTAAAGGGTCAACAGTGTAATTATAGATGCAAATTAATTACAACTGCAATTACATGTATGCATTTAAAAATAAATAAAATGTAAAAATATGGATGTAAACAATAAGTACATTGAATCAACTGATTTATTTAAATGTTAGTACATAAGACACTTAATATAAAGTGGGACCTTGCAGCAAATATTCTATACATTTTGCAACAGACTGGCATGTTTGGTATTGCCACTGACATTCTGACAGAGGAATGCAATGCTGAGAGAGAGAGAGAGAGAGAGAGAGAGAGTGTTAATCATTTTGCAATAGGATGATTCAATCTTTCCTTTTTTGTTTCCAAAGTGAGGTTCAAAGCAGTTTGTTCACACTGAAACAGTGTCTCTATGACAACATTTATCCACTCTTACAGGCAAAACATTTGCGAATTCAAGGAACCAGTCAAAATAGTACTTTATAATTTTAATTTTATTTAATTTTATTATTCTGGCATAAATTATGTACGTGCCTGTGCACTGATCATACATAAAGTTATTCAGTCCCCCAGGAACTGAAAAGACAAAAGTATAGTTAACTGTTCTTATATCCATCTTATATGTTCTTAAATCTCGCAGAAGTGCATATCTTGACGGAATATCAATGTTACTGTAAGATAATGGGTAGAGCCTATGAGCGATATTGAGAACAGAAGCCATCTTCTGCCGCACCGTGGGTGACTGTGGTGATTTGTCGGTTCCATAACAACTGCAAAATCAGCCACCCTCTTTAAATAAATAATGTAATATAAGATTAATGAATTAACATGGTACCAAACCAATCAGAGATTTCAGATTTTGAAAAATAAAAGCTTGAATATATATGCATTAAGCAGTTGTGATATGTTAATGATGAAGCTATGTGATTTTTGTCTCCTCTACACTGCAGGCACCCTCCCAGAGATTAAGCATGTGGCAGTGAACAGCAATGTTACTGTGCCCTGCCCTCTACTCAGTGCAACAGAAATGGAATTCAAATTATTTAAAGGCTCAGACCAGGTCACCTCCATTTATATCAAGATAAATGATACATCCAACGACATAAACAAAAACAGCCCAGATTTCCCTGCTATTCTCCATGTTAAGTTTATGGATAACAGCACCAGTTTCATCCTGCTGGGTGTGACAACTAATTTTACAGACCTGTACACCTGCGAGGCTGAGATAAACTATCCTCCTCCATTTAAGAAAGTGCCTTTCACACCGCAAACTATTGTGTTAGTTGAAGGTATGTTTACTGCTTTTTAATGCACAATAGACTATAGATTAGAATAGATAGATCTAATAGATACGGATCTAATAGATTAGAGAAAACCATTATGACTTTGTGTGCAATACAAAGATTTCGCAAACAGTTTAAAGTTACAATTTGCGTGCGTTTGTCAACAGAGAAACAAGAACAGACAAGGATTGATCTCTGTCAAAATGGCAGTCACCAGGCTTTGTGGGTCCTGTTTGGAATCATGGCCATATATGGGCTGGTGACGACTTGCATCGTAATCATTTTGCAGGTAAATACTCATCATTTACATTTACAAAAATGCTCCTTCAACACAGTATATTTCAATACATGAAATTAACGTATTACAGAGTATTAGTTATCAATTTGGTTGATGTCTCTTGAAAAAAATATCCATAGGCTAATCATCATATATTATTTTATTTTTTTAAATAATGCCATTTAGTTTTTATAATGGTAATAATTCAAATATTTGTATAGTATAATTTTATTTGTTTATGGACTGTTTTAGACTTTGGCTACAGTTCTTTGAAGTGTTGACAGTTTTTTAATAGCTGTTGCTGATATTGCACTTGGTCAATAATTGGTCAAAATATGATTTATTTTGTCCATGCCTGCACATCAGATCAAGTTCAGCCAAACTGGTACTTCCTTCAAGGACAGAGAATGCAGACGGAAATGGCAGGGGGTTCAACATCCAACCAGGCTGGGTTTTCACAAAGACACTGTAGTATGAGACTGTATTTGCATTGGTGACATCCTGAGAAAAATGATTTTCTTCACTGTTTTATACTGTTATTTTACCCACTATAAATGTAGCCAAAATATGATTAGCCTTGCTGTGTGTGTGTGTGTGTGTGTGTGTGTGTGTGTGTGTGTGTGTGTGTGTGTGTGTGTGTATGTGTGAGCCTGTTTATGTGGTTTATGAGGACACAAATTTGTATAACTACATGGGTATTACACTGGTATTACACTATAAATGTGGTTTATGAGGACATATCAAATGTCCTCATAATTCAAACGGCCTTAAAAACATACTAAATGATGTTTTTTGAGAAAGTAAAAATGCAGAATGTTTCCTGTGATGGGTAGGTTTAGGGGCAGGGGCAGTGTAAGGGGATAGATAATACGTTTTTTTCGGTATAAAAACCATTACGCCTATGGAGAGTTCCTGTAAACCACATAGACCAACATGTGTGTGTGTGTGTGTGTGTGTGTGTGTGTGTGTGTTTGTGTTTAAACATTTTATACATTTATTTCAAAATAAACAATACAACAATCTCTTTCCTTTTCTTCCTGTCAACACACAAACACAACAAATCTGATCCATTGAGGCCCCACCCCGCAACTTACAGGACTTAAAGGATCTGCTGTTAATGTCTTCATGCCAGATACCACAGGACACCTTCAGAGGTCTTGTCTCTGGATTTAAACTATATGGACTATAGGACTATAATAAACATTACTATGAGATCCACTTCAACACTTTTCTGAAGTTGTGTAAAATGACAGCAAGAGTAGCTATACAAAGTTAATCTCATGAAAGCTCTGTGGCTAAGGTCCTGAAGCAGCTTGTGCAACGATTCTCTCTGTTTGTCCTCTACCTTCTCATTTCTTTTGATAATCAACAACCAATGACACAAGACATCCACTGGAGGGCGAAACGGGACTTACATTCCATTAGCCAAGATTCGCTGCACTGTTAACTGTTGACTGATACTGAGGCTGCTACTCTTGTAATTCTCCCTCCCTTCCTATAATCACCCCTCCCTCTGTGCTAACACTCTTAAAGAACAGTCTACCCACGCGGCTCGCTCACCAGAGCGCTTTTCACTGACTGCAGTTTTAAGCGCACAGGACATTCTCTCACAGAGGCGCGCGCAGATACAGGCGATGGGTGCGCAGAATATTTCAGCGCGCAGTAACATATAAGCTTTAAGAGCCTTTTGATAATTCAGGGCACAGGGTATGTCTTTTTTTTCTTTTTTCTTTTTTAAATATGCATTGAATGCAACATCGTGAATAAATATAGTTTTACAGTGATTTACAAAGCTATACTCCTACCAGTTCTCGCGGACCGTTTTGACTACGGATTTACACAGAATGAATGCAACTCAGATCCCCCGTTTTGGGAATGCTCAAGAACTCCTGGCAATTCCAGCGTGAACAGCTCTGCGTTAAGCGTGGAAGTTAACGCCACCTGTAGCAATGCGTCAATAATTCAGAAATTCAGACCCACGCGACCAAAAGGTGAGGACAAACTAATGCATGCAACCGTTTTCCGTGTTATTAAATTGTCTTTTTTACTTTCCTTTTCTTTTTTTCTGTTGCATATGTTTATTATTAGTATCATTATTATTATTTACATTTCTGAGTTAAATTACCGGAAACCAATTTATTAAATAGCCAATTTATGTGAGATAAACAACATCAATAGATATGTCTTTTCCCCAAAACAAATTATTTATTAATTATAACAGCGTGCCTGAACATTAATAATGCAATCATACATCCCAAAAGCTACTATGCCCCATCAACCACCACGTATAGGCTACAGCACAAGTAAATGTGTAACCCCATTTCCTAAAAAGTTGGCTCACCACAGCTCCTAATATATATATATATATATATATATATATATATATATATATATATATATATATATATATATATATATATATATATATATATATATATATATATTCCTTTTTTATTATTTTAATTAACTCCAAGGATCTCAGAAGTAATGGTTGTAATTAATGCATTTTGACAGGACATGGACACATAATCATGGGTAAATATGGTCCCTATACTGCATTCAAAACCATGACCCCCAAAATGACTGGCGGGCATGAGAATGTATAATAATAATAATAAATAACACTTATGTTTTAAATGTATAATTTTGTGCAAGATTATGAATCATAGCGACACAAGTCAGGGGGAGTGTTAGTTTGGCAGCAGATTAAACTGCCTCTAAGTATCTTCAGGCTAGAAAAAAATGTGTCTGTTCATTCAAACATCTGTAATTTGAGATATCCAACTTGACATTGATGAATCTAATAACCCCCCCCCCCCCCCCCCCATCTGGGAATAAATATATTCCATTTGATTTCATTTTTTTAAGCACAAACACCCATAGCAGTTTCTGACCTCTGATTATCAAACTGCTACATCATTTCAGTCACCTTTTTCTGTTTTATGGATACAAACGTCCACACGTTGGTGACTCACTCAATCAATCAGGTGATTTTGCTCTTTGAAAAGGTGGGGAAATAATCAAATTTTAGCTTCTCACTTGAGAGGGTTCTGATGTGGCATACGCATGACAGTGATTCATGCAAGAGCAAAAATTGTAGTAGTTTTAATTGACAATCATACAGTAGGTTTTCAACAAATACATAGATTGCTAGCTCTTAACACATTCATAAGTAATCACATTTTATCTAGCATTATCATCATAAAAAGCTATATTAGACCATCAATATTTCACCAAATGTTGTCCCTACTGAGCACAAATTAGTATGTTCCAGTCATATAATTGCCATGTCTGATTACTATACAGGATTGTAACAATCTAATATACTAGAGTATCTGACTGGAGAAATCCCGCTCTGGATGTAAGGTGCTGCTGCATGTATGGCCATATTTGGTAGATGATGTAACAAAACCATCTGGCTGCAAAAGCTTCTGTCTCCAGCCATTCAGAAAAATATATGTATTCTGACCCAGTTTTTTTTTGTTTGTTTTTTGTAAAAAAAAAAAAAAATTAAAGAAGTCTTTAAAGCGTAAAAAAAATCAACTTTCTCCTGTCACAGTATAGTCACTAGCAGATAAACAAGAAAGATGGTTTTGCAATCAATCAATCAATTCATTAATCAATCAATCAATTAATCAACCAATCAACCAATCAATCAAGAGGGGAGGAGCTGTGAAAGGTAGAAACATCTTAGGAAATAAGACAAACTATAGCAATTAATAATGACATCATGTAGAGTGTGGGCTGAACAGTAGGTGGGGATATTTGACAACTGCTATTATAGCCACTTGCAAGCCCAAATACATAACTGTTTTCTGGAAAAATCCCAATAAAACTGCAACCCACAACCAACAACAATCAAGGTGTCTATAAAAAAAGGACATTGCAGTAAGGACTTGAGACTGCATGTGTGCATTTTTGTGCTGCCATTTTCATTGCCATGACGCCATGTCTTTCTCCTGCGGCTGTAGAGTCGTTTGTCACATTACATTGCTTTTGCTGCTCACGCGATTGGCTCAAAACAGCCTGCTGAGCAAGGTGCACTGAGATGAATGAGAATGCTAATGGTAGCTTGTTTAGATTAATGTGATAATTTAATATGGTTATTTTAATGCAACAAATAGCGGTGTTAGAGTGTTTTACCTATTTCTATACAGTTGTGATGGCGAGGCATTATAGAGATATGATTTTTTGAATTTGGTACTACTGACTATTTGACTATTCTAGAAGAGGAGAGAGATGCATTACTCCCCTTTACATTATTATACGCTTTTCTCAAAATTCCTTCCTTTTAAATTCCATGAAAGGTTTAGAGTAAACATTTACTGTATTTTTTCTGACAATATTTTACAATATTATATCTCTCTCATGCTCCTCTCACTAGCTGTCTTCTCCATCTTGATCCCTCATCTCGTGTTTCTTTTTCTATTTCTGGTCTCCTGATATTGGCTTCGCATCTCTTGCCAACTACCTGATGGAGTGTGAAGTGCAGAATTTTAAGATAAACCATTCAGTGACTTAAGGGGGAGCCCCACCATATCTCATCACATTTTAGAGAAATCATTTTAGCACTGGCTCGAAATGGAAATTCAAATCTCAAAATGATTTTGGAGTTGTCGCTTCTGCTGGACCTTTTTACCTGTTAAGACACACCTGGCTAATTGGTCCCATCATGCATTGCAGCATGAATAAATTATACTGTAATATAGTATTCATTGTTTCCTGGCCCCAAATGTATAGTTGTTTTTGTTTTTTGTCATTAATGTTAGTCATTTGTTGTGAAGTGATATTAAAAGCTCAGCTTTTTTACTTATCTATGCGATTTGTTGGGGTTCACGTAGTCTTGTGAAGTCTGGACTTTTCCACAGCTCTCAATTATTAAGGACTGCCCAAGAGGACGTTTGACTGATATGTAATGCAACCTATCCCAGTTAGTTTTGTTCCACGTCATGTTTATGGTCATACAATTTTTAAAGTCGATGTCGCTGCAATAACAGACCAGCGTGCATTTATAAATTATTCATTCAAGAACGTTGTGCAAGTTTACAATTACAAGTGTGCAATGGATCCACAAACTTCACATACTTTTGAAAATCCAGCGTTTAGTTGACCCTGGCAAACGTTCATTGACACAGTAATAAACACAATGGCGTTCTTCTTCCACAAGGGAGTTTGGCGTCACAGCATTTGTTTCCAGACGGACCGTTAAATAATGCAAACACAAGTCTCGCTGACTTACGCTGTGTCTCATTTCGTTAAATTTTGAAAGGACACATCCTGAGAAGGATGCAGTATACGGAGGGGGCTTCCCAATTCTTATTTGTGCATCCTTGCTTCCTTTCCTTAGCTCCACCCCTTCAGGATGCGAGGTAAGGACGCGAGGAAAAGACGCGAGCACGGAGGAATTGAATTGGTGCTGCGTTCCACTCCACTATTAGACACACACTTGCAAACTTCCCTATTAGCACTTCCCCTCGGGGGAATCCCCGCCACCATTTTGAAGTGCGTTCCTGTTACGAACTTTTAAAGGTCTAGGGTCAGCACGTAACATTTAGATATTAATATTGCTTTAGTGGAGCGGGCAGCAGAAGAGACCAGACACAGAAATTGATAGTACCAATTGGTTTATTAGTTCCAAAAGCCGAAGCCACTAATCAGTGTATATGCGCTATTTACAATGCATTAAATGGAATATAAGGTAGAAATACAAATAAACTAATGGGGAAAAAGGAACGTGGTGGCGCCAAATTAAAGAAAAGAATAAAACAAAAAGAGTTCCTAAATTAAATTCCCCAAAACCCTCTAACCTTCTAACCAAAGACAAATGTAGAATGTAAAACCGAAATCTTCAGCGTATCCGATGCCATAACTAAACCTACACTAAATAAGAACAAATAAATACAAAGAGGGCGCTCACCTCTTTCCTGGTGTGTTTAACATTTGATAACTGCGGGCAAGATGTACATCGCGCGACCTGCTTACCTGTTCTCTATTTCCCCAGAAAGTAGGCTACTAAATTACTCTTAACTCTCAACATTTCACAGTACAGAATCAAGTGTGGAATTAACACAAGATAACAAGAGGTTCAAACTGCCACGCCAACTGAAACACCTGGCACGCACACACACTGCCTAATCAGGACACGCTGGGAGAATTTATCCACCAGGGCGGCACTTGATTGGCTGCAGAGACGGCACCTTGATGAAGAGTGACAGTCGCTTCCTCCAATCAGCAGAGACCTAAGAGCAAGACAGCACAACCACAGAGAGAAGAAAGGCAGACAAAAACATCTAATACACTCGCAGCCCGTAACAGTTCCACTTCGTGATGTGGACAAGGGGAAGTTTATGGACAGACCCTTGCCCCCTCGATATTGACGTTACTTTATATGTACACTTCAGGCAGCTTCATATACCACAATTCAACATGATTGTGACGTCACCGCATATCGCATTTAATTTTCCACACCACAAACTCTATGATATTTTAAAAACATTTAAAACTACCCAAACACACATATATACATACAACACGTGCCAACACGTTCAGCCTCGTTGTGCTCTCACGCCAGTTATATTAATGAAACTTATTCATAACTTGAAAATGCCTATAAAATGTTTCTTGTCTTGACAGCAATGTACTCTAAAAGTTTAAAAAGCACTAAACACTTGTAATCCTGTTTATCTGTTTCAGGAAATAAAGCTTAAAATACAAAAACAAGCTTAAAACTAATTATATCCAAACACCACATCAACGCTTGCATGTTGCATGGTGGTGGTGCCGTTTTTTAATATGATAAAAAAAAAAGGATAGTTGTTAATGGCGAAGCAAATATTCGTGGGTTAGCGGCAGCAGCACATTCGAAGGTCGCATTTGGAGTGTCCTACTCACAGCCTTATGATGCATGCATAAGAGGTTAAATAAAAAAGTGTTACTGTGGACAATTATTACATTGTATAGGGTTGACTGTGATGAAAAATGAGCTGATTCATTACTAAGTAAGAAAAATACTTAGCCAACTTCACTGATGTCATGGTTGGATGCTTAAGCTGAGCTCTTTGGCACTGACATTGAACAGAGGCTCTTAACATTAGACTTTGGCACTGTGCCTGAATAAAAGGCTTTAATTTTTAATTGGCTTCAAATTACAGCAAATCCTTTTACCCAGCCTAATTATGTGACATTTTAAAAATCACTGACTTACAGACTCACATTCACAAATTTGCATTTATTTATCAAATTAAGGAGGGCCTATTCATAATTTTGGCATAAGCAATTCCTGTAGATACTCTCCAGAATTCCAGAATGAGTAGAATTTATGATAAAAGCTGGACTGACTAATGAATAAAATATCATAAAGATTAATTATCGAAATACATACATCAGTGTTTACACACACACACACACACACACACACACACACACACACACACACACACACACACACACACACACACACACACACACACACACACACACACACACACACACACACACACTCACACATACACACACACACACACATGTGGGTTTACATTTGTATTATATTGTGGGTACATTTGGTCCCCACAATGTACTATAAATAAGTACAAGTACACGCACGCACGCACGCACGCACGCACACACGCACACACACACACACACACACACACACCAATTAGTATTTGTCATCATCTCACAAAGTCTGTGATATTGTTGAAGAAATTTTAATTGTTGCCTTTTGTAGTAGACAAATTAGGTACTTTGCCTAAAAGTTTCAGACGTGCACCTAAAAAAAGGGGTAGTCTTAGGTGCTGAAGAAAAAATTGATACAACCATCCCGGTCTCCCTTATTCAGTTCATAGAGATGATCTGCACGATTCTGAATGAATTGTGAATCATACATTTTTGGTTTAACAAAGGGGGGGGGGGGGGGGGGGGGGGGGGGGGGATGAAATGCTGTTTCATGCATACTGAGCTTTTTACACTGTTAAAGAATTGGATTCCCATCCTAAACATAGACAAAGTTTCAAAAACTAATGTTGGACGTTTGATGGAGTATTTCTGTGCTAAAAATACTCCTTCTGGTTTCTCACAAGTTTCTGAGAGTTTTTTTCGAGTAATGGGTCTACTTGACGTTAAAGGGGTACTTCAGCGCTGGGAAGATGAATCTGTATTTAAACTGGGTCATCAATGCAGTAGAAATGTGAAATTATTTTTGAATTTGGTGTCTTCTAGACTGAGAAAAGACAGAAAATGTATTTTTGTCCCATGGGGATGAAAGACTACAATTCCCAGAATGCTTCGCTGCCCTGTGAGGCCATTCCCAACGCCAACAACTTCATTACTGTGACTGAGTTAGAGACACTACAATTAAAAACTGAACGTGTCTGTTCAATATAATGAGTGAGTCACCGCGCGAGTATCACAGCACTGAGCACTAACTGCAGGAGTGATGAGAGCTGAGGTAATCGCGACTACATTCGCGGCATACATTCACAACGCGAGTTCAGTCTGGCACGTTTCAGTTCATGCCTTTGCAAGCTTAACTTTCATAGAAATGAATTTGAGAAGTTAAAAGACTTACATTGCTCACCATAGCTCCGTTTAAATGATCCTGTCTGCAAGCTGAGCTCTCCCTGCAAGCTGAGTGTAATCTCCCATCCCCCAATGCCGGATTCAAAACATGCGGAAATGGCTCCCTCTGCTGGCTGTAGTCTTTAGCCTCTGGGCAAACATTCCTCCTATGATGCAAAAATCGTCATTTTGCATCATAGGAGGAATTTTTCCAGAAATAAAATGCATAAATCTCTCGTCTCAGGGAGATATGAGGGGGGAAAGCACAATAATTTGAATATTCTCCAGGGTTTCTACTGATACAAAGCCATATGCTAATCGCTGAAGTAACCCTTTAAATAGAACGGAAGGTCCTTGTATGGGCCGTACGGGCTCTTCTCCCGGTAGGGTGCGCGCGCGCGTCACTAGAGCGAGAGAGGAAATGCACGCCCGTAAACACTCTCTCAGCTGCAGATCCAGTCGTCCGTGAACTTATGTCACGCCGCGCTCCACTTTATTCCTATGGGTGACGTCGAGCGACTTCAACGCTTCACAACATTCCGGGAAGGCAGCGCTACATTTGAACCGATTTGAACGCAGAAATTACGGGAAGCTTCAAAGCATCGCTTCAGTCACGTCTCAAAGTGGATTTCCACGGTCACTGCTGTCACAGGACTTCACCAAATCATACCAAAGAAGTGTGTTTTTGACGGAGCGGTCCCAGCGATAAAGGTTCGGTCCTGCTTTGGAAGCAGCCGGTGAGTAAATCTGCTTCAAATGTCTGTGCTGTTGGCTCGTCGCGTGAGTTAACATCAGTAAACGATACGATCGCGTGCTTCGTCATTCAATTGCGCTAACGGACTCCATTGTTGTTCTATGTATAACGTTACACTAGTCTGACTCTGACGTGCTTGCTACTTCTAAGGTCTAGTCGCATACAATAGTCCATAAACCGAATCATGTCCTCATAAACTGCTTGTAAAGACACAGAAATGTTGACAGGCCCCTAAATACAGTACATACCACAGAGACGGACGTCCTGAAGTTGCCGTTTCTCCTGTTCAATTTATTTCTGCCTCAGATTTGATTGTGGATCATTATCTGTATTAGCTGAGATAGATGGATTTCTCCACGCTTGAGGATGTCACCGCTGTGGTTGTGCTAGTCATTCTTTAGCTCCGCCCACAGGATACGCCTCCAGGCGCTCGTTTTTTTTCCGGAAAGACTCGGTACAGCCTATATTTCTTTTATAAATATGATAAAACTAAAGACTTTTCGGAGATATGAAGGATGCAATACTACTCCATAGGGACTCAAGATTGACATGAGATTGACTGAAACTGAGTGTTTCACCCCCCCCTTTAATTGATTTTAATAAATTATATTATTATTATTATTTAAAAATCTTTGAATTAATGATTTAATGACTCAGACTCCACTTTTTTCATTACTGGATTAACTCTGCATTTAATTTTTTTTTAATAGATCTCTTAAATGAATGATTCAGTGACACAAACCGTTGCTTCTCAAAAGAAAGCCTGTGTCTTAGCAAGGCTGCATATCTCGGCTGCTACATCAATATGCTCTTTCAAAGGTTGGTGTCTGAGTTAACTATGAAATTTAGGACAAAAATGATGTTTTTGGAGATGAAGGCATACATGTTATCTTTTGTTTTGGTGTACATGAATCACTTAACACTAAACTTCAAATAATGTAAGCCACTGGGAGATCACAGACAGTTGTCATCCACTGTATTGCATGAATGGTACGGTGACCATATTTTGATTACTGAAAACCAGGACACTTGGCCCAGCAATGATAAGCAAATGATACTCGAAGTTTATTCAAAGATACCTTATTAATTTCATTACATTTACAGTTTTTTTTATTCGCTTTGGTACAATTTTCACAAGTAAGGTGTACATTTTCAAAACTCTTAGTACAAAAATCCAAACTGATCACACTTGTAACGCAGCTAGTCATTCTTTCAAAACCTGATGTAATGTTTTCAGTCCACATAATCATTGTTTCAAACACAAGATTATTGGAATATGTAATGAGAACATTTGGTTTAATCACCAAAACCCAACAGTATGATCTTGTTTCAGTTTAGCACTTTTAACAGTCGGTTCATCCAACAGCAAACAATGCAAGATACACGTTTCAAATCAGCATTAGAAGTGCTGAAATTAATATGCTATAGTACTATAAAATACATATTACACAGTTTCATATTAGGCAATATGCTTACATTACTTACATTTACATAATCTATAATTTCCAAAATATCCATCCTATGTGTAATCAAGTGAAGGATCACTGAAGACATCCTCTACAATCATTTGGGCAAATTAGTTTTTATTTTTCAGATATAATTGTAACATAGGTGTATTTTCTATAATGTAACTAAATGAGAACAAAGCATAACAATTAGTGCACACATTAATTTGGATCAAGCCTGTCTTGAGCATTTGGCCATAGATTCTTGTCCACATCACAATGAATGTTCTCATTGTTCAAGCACCTTGGAAAAAACCTTTTGGCATGACGAATCCATGCTTGACATTGGTCTACATTGATGTCATCACATGCATCATCCATGGCCTGAAGGAGGGTGGCACGCTCAAGGGGATGGCGATCATAGACCTTCCACCTCCATGCTGAAAAAAATTCTTCAATAGGGTTGAGGAAAGGAGAGTATGGAGGCAGGTATAGGGTCATGAATCGAGGATGGGCCTAAAACCATTCTTGAACTACCTCTGCGTGATGAAAACTGACATTGTCCCACACAATTACATATGTGACCCCTTCACCTTGACAGGCTAGCTCAATTTCATTGAGAAACTCAATAAGATGTGCAGCATTGTAGGAGCCAAGTAATGGCCTACGTCCTAGGACACCATCTTCAGAGATAGCTGTGCACATAGAGATGTTTCCTCCACGTTGTCCAGGCACTTGGACAGTGGCCCGTTGGCCAATAATGTTACGTCCACGGCGACGAGTTTTGGCAAGGTTGAAGCCTGCTTCATCAACAAAAACGTACTTGTGATGGTTCACATCAGCATCAAGCACCATAACCCTATAAAAAAATATATTTTGGTTAGTTCTTTTTACAGTGTTGTTCCAATATGTGATGCTTCAAATAGTAACAGTAAAACAATATACAGTATAGTGCTGTACCTGAACATACTCAGCCCTTAGTTGTTTCACCCGGTCATTGTTTCTCTCAAAAGGCACCAGGTAAATGTGTTTCATTGATACCTGGTGCCGCTTTAAAAGGCGGGCTACTGTTGGTAGGCTGATGGATACCACATTGGCAAAGGTGTCATTGTTCTCCTCATTTGGCTGCTTTATTTCTGACAGCCGTATATCATTCCTGGCCCTCACCATTTCCACCACTGCCAACTCTTGCTGGTCGGTCAGCACACGGCCACGACCACCGCTGTGGGGTTTTCTGTTAATTCTAGGCATAGAACAGAGAATACTATCAATAGATCATGCTGTAAAAATACTGTAACATGTTTACATGCATTACAATTCACTGTGAATGTAATACAGTAGTATACATCTTCCACACTTACCGGTTTTCTTGGCGAAAGGTTCAGATGATAGAATTGACAGTTGATCTTTTTAGATTTGGCTCAACTAATCTGGCAGCTTCTGCCATAGTAAGGCCTCGGTTCACCACATGATCAATGATGATGGCCCGGACTTCATTAGAGACAACAGTTTTGCCTCCCCCTCTCCGATGACCAACCCTTTGATGGGCCCCACCTCTCTGACCTCTCTGACGTATCCCATGCCCACCTCTCTGACGGATCCCATGCCCACCTCTCCAACGGATCCCATGCCCACCTCTCTGACGGATCCCATGCCCACCTCTCGGATGGATCCCTCGTCCACGAGCTCTTCCAATTCCTTGCTGTCTATCATGGTCCATGTTGAAAGAAATTGCCAGTGTAAAAAGTTTACACCCTGACTTTTATATCTAATGTCCAATTGTGGTTACCCCATCTGAAATCAATTAGCAAGAATGAGTTTTCATCAGGTGTGGTCAATTTTTATGTTCGTACAAACACATTTTATTTCTGTAGTCCTCAATCCATATACTGTATTGCTGAAATGGAAATATATAGGTTCACCAAATGGTTCAGTGATTAACCATTAAGATCAGTTGGATTAAGTGTTGGTCAAATGTATTTACACAAATCAGATGAGAAGCATATCAATATTATTGTGAGCATTGCATTGTGAAAGACAATTACTTCATATGAAAGGTAATTCTTGATGACACACTGATTAAGTGTTATGAAAAAGTGAATGTGTAATTTTGTGCGTTGTACTTAGTCAATTGAACATGTGATTACATGTTTGAAAAAACAGAGTTTTTGATGATCTGCTTTGAGTTTTGTACTAACAGTCGTGAGGTTTTACTAGGGCTGTCCTCGACTAAGGATTTAGACAATCGAATCAGAATTGTCGAATCTCCCTATGGTCGACTGATAGTCGAATCATCTGTGTGTGTGAATGGGTTGGGAGGGGCACGACACTTTCAGCAGAAGGGTAAAACTATTTTTATTTTCCTTTACACACTGCACACAGCAACAACTTTTAATAAAGCGACCAAAACTGCCTGCCAACTGACAGACGAACTGACAATGGCTTTTTTATTTAGGTTTAAATAGCCTGAAAGGTAATGTGGTGGATAAACATTAATAAACCGTTTTCTCATAACATGTTAAAGCCATGATCGAAATACAGAACATCACACAAATATATAAAAAAACATTTTGATAAATAAACCTAAAAAAATACCTGCCTAGAGAGGAAAAGAACACTTAGAGTGCGTTTACATGCACGTTCTGAAGCCGATTGTGCCTAAAGCGGGTGAAGACGTACGCGAAGCTCAGCCCCGTGCGCCTCAGGATCTCACTCACACCACCACCTGACGCGCACATTATATACACGTGAGCTCAATTTTGAATTGACTGACAGATGAGCTGCACGAAAGCACTCTGTGGTGCAGCAGGATTTTAAACAACTTCCTGAGTGGCCGCGGACAGGCGCTGAATGCTGCCGCCGGTGTGTGTAAACTCATTGAACGTGTTCTAATTTTAAAGGCGCGGTGCGAAGCTCAGCGCCCTTAAAGGGGTCGCACACCGATGCTCAGCTCAGCTCAGCGCCGCTACACGTTTTTAAAATATTGAGCACCCCCATGTTTCCAAAATGGTATGATCCTCGTTTCATAACCCCCGCGAAGATTCGACTGTGAGATCAGTGGTCGAATCAGGGTCCGCATATCGATGCATCGAATCTTCGACTATTCGGGGTCACCCCTAGGTTTTACCACATACATTTTTTTGATACAAAGTATTTTTTCATATTTAAGTTTTAATAGTACAGTATAATAATATACAAACCCAATTCCGAAAAAGTTGGGACACTGTACAAACTGTGAATAAAAAGAATGCAATAATTTACAAATCTAGATAACAGATAATAGATAACATATCAAATGTTGAAAGTGATACATTTTTAAATGTCATGCCAAATATATTGGCTCATTTTGGATTTCATGAGAGATACACATTCCAAAAAATGTTGGACAGGGAGCAAATAGGGGACGGAAAAGTTAAATGTACATATAAGAAAGAGCTGGAGGACCAATGTGCAACTTATTAGGTCAATTGGCAACATGATTGGGTATAAATAGAACCTCTCAGAGTGGCAGTGTCTCTCAGAAGTCAAGATGGGCAGAGGATCACCAATTCCCCAATGCTGCAGTGAAAAATTGTGGAGCAATATCAGAAAGGAGTTTCTCAGAGAAAAATTGCAAAGTTATCATCATGATAAGAAGTTATCATCATCTACAGTGCATAATATCATCCAAAGATTCAGAGAATCTGGAACAATCTCTGTGCGGGAAGAGTCAAGGCAACCATACTGGATGCCCGTGATCTTCAGGCCCTTAGACGGCATTGCATCACCTACAGGAATGCTACTGTAATGGAAATCACAACATGGGCTCAGGAATACTTCCAAAAAACATTGTCGGTGAACACAATCCACCGTGCCATTTGCCAACTAAAAGTCTATAGGTTAAAAAAGAAACCATATCTAAACATGATCCAGTAGCGCAGGCATTTTCTCTGGGTCAAGGCTAATTTAAAATGGACTGTGACAAAGTGGAAAACTGTTCTGTGGTCAGACGAATCAAAATTTTAAGTTCTTTTTGGAAAACTGGGACGCCATGTCATCCAGACTAAAGAGGACAAGGACAACCTAAGTTGTTAGCAGCACTCAGTTCAGAAGCCTGCATCTCTGATGGTATGGGGTTGCATGAGTGCATGTGGCATGGGCAGCTTACACATCTGGAAAGGCACATCACTGCTGACAGGTATATCCAAGTCCTAGAACAACATATGCTCCCATCCAGACGTCGGCTCTTTCAGGGTAGAGTGCGGATCGGGCCGCATTTTTCTGTCCGAGCCCGACCCGCGTCTGACAGACCAGTAACCGAACCCGACCCGAGCCCGACAGGCATTAAAATATTTATGTCCGAGCCCGACCCGAGCCCGACAGTTAAAATCTATTTTTTCCCCCTCATATACTAATGACATGCACGTTTGTTTGTGTGGAAAGTCCGCTTTTATTAAGCAACTGTAAGGAAGGCATTCTGAAATGTTTAATGTTACAGACGAGCGCATCAGCACGCGCATGGGGCATCAAACCTCACACAGAGCCCAATCAAATAGCCAACTGAAATTAAATGAACAAAGGTCTGCTAAAAATGGCCCAAGCTAACAGAACAAAACATTAACGTAACACAATTGACATGCTTATTGAAATGAAAGTCATCTTACCAATTTTCTCAAACTGTATGGTTCCTAAACTGCAACATGGGATCTATTTACATAATCTATCCATCAAAGTTTAGGCTAATCGAGGTTTTATGCAGAAAAAGGATTGCATCAACTGTGGATGGCTTCAAGGCTGTCCTGCTGCCAGCAGCGCTGAAGTTGCGCTCACTGGAATGACGAGGATGCCGCGGGCAATATGCACGCACATGTTGCGCGTTGTTGTCACGGCGACATAAAAATTTTTCCGCATGCAGGAAGACGGATGTTAGGGTAATATTTTACATTTATTTTAGTCACAGAAACAAACCATTGCATCAAGTTAAACAGACCCATTGGCTACTTGCATAATAAGCAGTTTTAAATTTAAAAGGTTCAATGCCTTATCGCGCTGACGTGACCGAGCCCGACCCGAACCCGAACGTCATTTCTAAATATCTGTCCGAACCCGGCCCGACCCGCCGGGTACCGTCGGAACCCGTCGGGCTCGGGTCGGGTATCCATCCTCTATTTCAGGGAAGACCTTGCATTTCCAACATGACAATGTCAGACCACATACTGCATCAATTACAACATCCAACATGTCCATTACAACATGTCCGGATACTGAAATGGCCATCCTGCAGTCCAGATCTTTCACCCATAGAAAACATTTGGCACATTATAAAGAGGAAGATGCGAGTGAAGATCTAAGGCAGTTGAGCAACTAAGCCTGTATTAGACAATAATGGGACCAAATTCCTATTCCTAAACTTGAGCAAATATGTTTCCCCAGTCCCCAAATAAAAGATAGAGGGGATGCCACACAATGGTAAACATGGCCTTGTCCCAACTTTTTTGGAATGTGTAGCTCTCATGAAATCTAAAATGAGCCACTATTTGGCATGACATTTCAAAATGTCTCACTTTCAACATTTGATATGTCATCTTTTTTGTATTCTGAATAAAATATAGAAATTTGAAACTTCCAAATCATTCCATTCTGTTTTTGTTCACAATTTGTACAGTGCCCCAACTTTTTTGCAATCAGGTTTGTAATCATCCTGTTTTCATCCTGAGGGGTTGGGAACATGTGCCGCCATGCTAGACCGTTTCTTTATGGCGTTTAACCTCTTAAACTCCGTGGACCCTGTGCAGGGACGGGAATGACATCCTCATGTATATACTTTCCATTTTAAATGTCTGTGGAGGAGCTATGATGTCATATGTGGTATCATTTGAAAGCTTCTCTACTTACTAAGAGTCTCTACTTTCTGGAGATATGCATCACTTTGGCATTTGTTTTACACAAAGTAATGTATTTACACTAAATTACTCTGGTTCCATTTCCGCCTGGATTTGGCCAAAATGGTAGGCCAAATCCAGGCGGAAATCCCAAAAAATGGCCCTGAGGTTAATGCTAAATGCCTATAAGGTTGTACTGCACTAGGAAGGTAACTGACTCACTAGATTGCAGCCTTTCGTTTGAGAAGCACCCTACAGCTTGCTGATGATTCTGGAATTTCGATCAAATACATGCTATATTTTGCGGTGTATAAAACGAAGCTGGTCAGGTTCTGGTCCTAAGAAACTCACTCCAACCCAGGACCAGCTTAAACCCACCCAAACCAGCTGCCATGGTTCAAAACATGCCTAACAAGCAAATGCAGTTTTTTTTTCAACAGGGATGAATCCCAGTCACAGCAGCAATCTTTCACCCCTCCACAATGTTTATGGCCCTCCACCATTTTTATAATAAGTTTATGGCATCGCCAACTCAGAAACGAGTTGTATCACAAACTGTACAATGTATCAAAATGAGTGGTACTGTAGTACTGTACTGTTGTACTGTAGTCCCAGTAGTAATGTAAATTTGACTTGAAAGGCCATTCATGTCCACTCCGACAGTACATAAAGGCATAATTAGTGGCAGGACTTGAGAACACACAACAACAACAACAATCTGGCACAAGACATAACACACAGAGAGGATAGATATTTTGGATAAAGTGGTAGGGTAACGAGGAAGAGCAGGTCAAGCAAAATTAACTACTAATGAAATAACATGGAGGCGGGCCAAGACATTAGACAGGAAAGAATATGGCACATGGAAACAAACATGACCAAAACCATGTGCGCAAACCAAACTATCAATACAAGAGCACATGGCCAGTGAAACACAATCCCAAGCCATGTGCTCAACAAACACAAGACTAGACAAGAGCACCAGGTGAGGGAAAAAACAATTAGTAGAACATGACAAGAGCACACAGCTAAAGAACAAGATCAAAAGCCCAACCTCAAACAAAATCACAACACATAAGCACATGAACTGGGGAATAAAAGACAAAACATGGAGCATAAGCATCGGACGCATGAGCATTATTTATTTATTTATTTAATTTATTTATTCTGACATACAGTGCAGGTGGAGCTTCAGTTGGTAGGGACTGTTCCTGCGAGAGCAGGTACTGCTCCCAGCAGAGAAAGTGAACAGAGGAACTGTCAGCGTAGGTCAGGGGAACGTGAAAAGTGAATAGCTGTCAAAACAGTAAAAGCTATGACACAACACTCGAGCTGACAATGAACACTAGAATGAGCACTGTGCCATTGGGATGACATTTTATTAACTATAGTGGTGCCAACACCACTGCCAGTGGTGTTAATATAGTTTTAAGGGTCTTAAGACTTTTAAGAAATACTGAAGAATCCAAGAAAGCATCATATATTTAGACATAATAGGCAAGGCAAGGCAAGGCAAGGCAAGTTTATTTATATAGCACATTTCATACACAATGGCAATTCAAAGTGCTTTACATAGAAAGGAATTAAAATAGGGCTAAAATAAGAAAAAGAATACAATGTAAAGAGAATTAAAAGTAATAAAATGATGATAACCAAAGAAAAGAACAGGTAAACTAAAACAGTTATAAAAAAAATATTTAAAAAATGGTGCATAGATAAGGTGCAATCAGTCGGACATACAGTGGCACAGTGCTCATTCAGTAAATGCACAGCTAAACAGATGTGTTTTGAGTCTGGATTTGAATGTGGCTACTGTTGGAGCACATCTGATCTGTTCAGGAAGCCGGTTCCAACTACGGCTAGCATAATAGCTAAAGGCAGACTCTCCTTGCTTTGAGTGAACTCTTGGTATTTCTAACTGACTTGATCCTGCTGATCTGAGTGATCTGTTGGGTTTGTATTTAATCAGCATATCTGCGATGTATTGAGGTCCTAGGTCATTGAGTGATTTATAAACAAGTAATAGTACTTTAAAATCGATTCTAAATGTAACTGGAAGCCAGTGTAAAGACCTGAGGACTGGTGTGATATGGTCATATTTTCTGGTTCTGCTCAGAATCCTGGCAGCAGCATTCTGTATGAGCTGCAGCTGTCTAATGGTCTTTTTGGGAAGGCCAGTGAGAAGGCCATTACAATAGTCCACCCTACTGGTGATGAAAGCGTGAACCAGTTTCTCTAAGTCTTGCCTGGAGACAAAACATCTAATCCTTGCAATATTTTTCAGATGATAGTATGCTGATTTAGTTATTGCTTTGACATGACTCCTGAAACTCAGGTCTGACTCCAAAATCACTCCAAGATTCCTGACTTGATTTTTTGTTATCAGACCTTTAGCCTCAAGATACGCGTTCACCTTGAAAATTTCATCTTTGTTTCCAAATGTAATGATTTCAGTTTTGTCTTTGTTTAACTGAAGATAGTTTTGGCACATCCAGTTGTTAACTTCATCAATGCATTTGCACAGCGAGTCAATGAGGCTGTAGTCATTAGGTGACAGTGCTAAGTAGAGCTGGGTGTCGTCAGCATAGCTGTGGTAAGCAATATTGTTCTTTTTCATTATTTGGCTCAGTGGCAGCATATACAGGTTAAACAGGAGAGGTGCTAGAATTGACCCTTGTGGGACTCCGTATGTCATGGACGTCCACTCAGACTTATGGTCTCCTATACTCACATAATAACCTCTCCCTTCTAAGTATGATCGGAACCATCTGAGGACCATCCCAGAAAGCCCGACCCAGTTTTCCAGCCTGTCTAGAAGTATGTTGTGGTCAACAGTGTCGAATGCAGCACTGAGATCGAGTAGAACCAGAATTGATGTTTTGCCTGTATCAGTATTTAAGCGAATATCATTTATAATCTTTATGAGCGCTGTCTCTGTGCTGTGATGCGGTCGGAAACCCGATTGAAAATTGTCAAAGAATCCGTTTGAGTTTAAGAATTTGTTTAGTTGATTGAAAACAACTTTTTCGATGATTTTGCCTATGAAGGGGAGATTTGAGATTGGTCTGTAGTTGCTCAGTATGGAGTTATCTAGATTTCTCTTTTTCAGAAGAGGCTTAACTATTGCAGTTTTAAGGGCGGTTGGAAAAGTCCCGTAGAGAAGTGAGGAGTTCACCACTTCTAGGAGATCTGCTTCCAAACAGTTAAACACACTTTTGAAAAAAGAAGTGGGGAGTGCGTCAAGGGTGCAGGTTGATGTTTTAAGATGCTGTACTGTGTCTTCTAAAATTTTACCGTCAATTGTTTCGAAATCAGACATAGTAATTTTCCGAGGGTTTGGTTTGATCTGACTGACCCCAGAGCAATTAGAGGATGTGCTGATCGCCTTTCTGATATTTTTGATTTTCTCTGAGAAGAAGGAAGCAAACTCACTGCATTTGCTGTCTGAGAGCATTTCTCTGGGAATGTGACTCGGGGGGTTTGTTAGTCTGTCAACAGTAGCAAAAAGAGTGCGCGTGTTGTTTATGTGTTTGTTTATAATATTTGAGAAGAAGGTCTGTCTAGCTTTGCCTAGTTCAACATTGAAAGCATGAAGGCTGTCTTTATAGATGTTATAGTGGACTACAAGTTTTGTCTTCCGCCACTTTCGTTCAGATTTTCTGCATTGTCTTTTCATTATTTGAACTGCTGTTGAGTTTCTCCATGGTGCCTTTTGTTTGCCACTCTTTTTCCTGACTTTCAGAGGGGCAATATCATCAATTACACTCTTAACTTTTGAGTTAAAGGAGTCAAGGAGAAAATCAACAGAGTCTGCAGATATGCTTGGTTTTAGAGATAAAGCCTTCATAAACAGCACATTAGTGTTCTCATTTAAGCATCTCTTTTTGACAGAGACAGATCTAGCTTCAATGGCAGGAGTGATTGATATGTCAAAGAAAATACAGAAATGATCAGACAGTGCCACATCCTTAATAACAATCGATGAAATGTTTAGACCCTTACTGATAAGTAAATCTAGAGTGTGTCCACGATTGTGTGTGGGTCCATTTACATGCTGTGTCAAATCAAAAGTGTTAAGAACAGTCATGAGCTCTTTTGTTGTACTGGATTCAATATTATCTATGTGAATGTTAAAATCCCCAGCAATAGCAAAACAGTCGAACTCTGAGGAAATTATTGATAACAGTTCTGTAAATTCCTCAATAAAGGCTGGAGAGTACTTTGGAGGCCTGTAAACAATGATAAGCAGGATGCGTGGAGAACCTTTTAACACAATACCCAGATATTCTAGAGACAAATAATCACCAAATGATACTTGCTTACATTGATAGAAATCTTTAAAAAGAGCAGCAACACCCCCACCTCTCCTAACTGCTCTGCAAACACTCATAAAAGTAAAGTTAGGAGGGGCTGCTTCATTGAGGACTGTTGCACTACAGTTTTCTTCTAACCACGTTTCATTTAGAAGCAAAAAATCAAGGTTGTTTGTGGTTATTAAGTCGCTGACTAGGAATGATTTGTTCTTAAGTGAACAGATGTTTAAAAGTGCTAACTTAACAGTATTAATTTTTTCACCCACATTAGTCTCAGTTTGACAGGTAACAGGCAGCAGATTATATTGGTTTGTTAAACGGCCTGACAAGGCCTTAGACTTTCTTTCACGTAACAGAACAGAGATAGAGAAAGAGGCAGGCACACTGGGTTCCCACTTGTTTTGTAAACATTTGATAAAGTTACTGTTATCATAGCGGGGACCCAAAACACATCACTGAGAGCTGGAATCAGTTGTTTTTGGTTCACCTACAACAGATGGAGGAGGGTGTGGGCCCTGGCGTTGTGACCGAAGAAATCTCACAGGAGGAGGGGGAGCTGGGCCCACAGGCTTTGGTGGTTGTGGGGCTCGACGCTTTTTGGTTGATTTGGTTGGTTGATAATAGACAAAGCACAAGGCAAATTAATGCAGTAATTACACAAAGATTACATATTGACAGCTTTGAAAATTTGTTCCCTTTCAAGGAAACTAGCGCTGTGTCGACAATCATGCTGTGGGAATGCCTCACACCTAGGGAAGGAGGCCATATAGTGTGTTCCTCCCCATGAGTCTGGATTCTACAGCCGGTAATTTATAATTCCAAAAAAGGACGGGGAGTTGCGTCACATTTTGGATCTGCATTAACTGAACTAGTCAGTTATGTAGCTCAAATTCAAAATGTTAACTCTGGCTCTAAGGTTCGCTTTCAGGGCGATTCATACCAATATCGGGTTCTTCCTTTTATTTTAGCTTTATTTATAAAGCACCTTTTAAAACAGTGTTTACAAAGTGCTTTACAAAAGATAAATGCACAGAAAAAAACATGCATACACATATAGAAACAAATTAGATTATAAAATACAACAGTACAATAAATTGTGAAAAAGTCCTCGTGAACAAATGTGTTTTGAGATACTTTTGTAAGGCTGGAAAAACCTAGTAGATTCCGAAATGTCTAATCGCTCTGAGAAAACAAAGGAAATTAGCATCTGAACTTATTCATACACTTAGAGTCTCTGTCCGAGACGACATCACACTGAGTGAACATTTACATGCCTTTCCTTTCACATGAAACTTCCCCCAAACTCCTGCTGCCCCTCATATTGAAATCACCTGAAATGCACCAGAAATCTCTTTGTTACAATGTCAATCCTCACGATACAGTATTATATGTGTTTGATATCATTTGAAATGTCTCAGTGCGACTGGTACAAATATCTCTACTCCACAGAAGTAAACTAGAACATCCTAAAAGTTTTACGAGTTTAAAGATATCTTTCCTTGGTGTATGGTGGGTGTGGCTTTCAGCCATTTGGCCTCTCTTCTAATCAAGTCTATAGGACCTGATCAATGCAAATTCCTATTGTGAACTGGTGTTTTCATTTGAAAGAGTTTCAAATGGTTCTGGGTATGTATCTGGTTCTGGGTATTTAAAGAATTGTTGCAAAGAGCTCAGGGCTCGATACTGTACTCAGGTCAGCCCGTAATGCTGGAAGTTTTAGCCCATGCAGCATTATGTAACCTTGATAAGTCAGGTATACATCTCATTCTTTACTCCAGAGTATTTGATGTGAAGTATACCTTTGAATTGATTATGTAATTGGCATTATATATTTACCTGACTGTTAATAAATTGTTTCACTTTGATTGATTCTGACTTGCTCTGGAATTATTCAGGTTATAAACGGACAATTTCAACAAAGGGTTAAACGGAATAATTAAATGTGTACTTAAACTATTAAATATAAATCACCAAATAACCAATTGGCATTCTAACCTAAATTCTAAATTATCATTAAATGGAGTCAGATAACGAGGAATTGGAATAAAATCCCCTTTTCCCTGCTGAAAAGACGAACGCGCAGCGACCTTCAACCGCCGATCGTTAGCCTCCATTGGGACGATTGGGCGGCCTTACACTTTTAAAAGTGAATCTGTACGCTTTCCCCCAATTGCTCTGCTCCCGGAAATTCTGGAGAGAGTTTGCTGGGACAACGTCTGTCTTCTCTTAGTAGCCTCGCTGTGGCTGGTTCTCAGCCCTTGTGTCCAGATTATACTTTAACTTTTAACTTTTCGCATGTTAACCTTTGTGTATTTGACAGTATTAGCGCAGTAAGACTACTTAGTCCAGTAATCATGTGTGTTTGACAGGATTTTAGTGCGCGCGCTCTGCGCATGTTAAAACTGCATAAGCACACAAATTAAATTAAATGCACTAACTTTAGTGCATATGATTGGATATTTGCTCATATCAGAGCATAGACTCAAAGGCACAATCAAACGGAGAGAAATAAAAATAATCAATTAAATGCAAAACAGAATCACAAGCACATATTGAACCATGAAGGTTACAGACGTAATTGAGATGTTTCTGCTTCAGCATACAAAATAAAACATTTAGGGCCCTATTTTAACGATCTGAAACGCAAGTGTCAAAGCGCGAAGCGCAAGTAACTTTGTGGGCGGGTCTCGGCGCTGTTGCTATTTTCCCGGCGGGATAAATGGCTCTTGCGCCCGGCGCAAATCTAAAATGGATTGGTCCGAAGTAGCTTCATTATTCATAGGTGTGGTTTGGGCGTAACGTGAATAAACCAATTAGAGCGTCATCCAACATTCCCTTTAAAAGCAGGTGCGCAAGTTCCATTATGGATTGCTATTATTATGGCATATTTACCAGGCGCACGCCAGGAGCGGTTCACAGCCGAGGAGACTGATGTTCTTGTAAGAGCAGTGAAAGACAGAGAAGTTGTGTTGTATGGGGATGGGAGAAACCCACCCAAAATAGAGTCGGTTAAACAGGCGTCGGTTAAACAGTTTTTTCAGTTTTTCAGTTGATTTTTTTTCTTGGTTCTTGACGGACAAACCAATTTGTCAGATGTCCTTACATATATGTCTTGCCACTATTGGGCAAACAGGTCGGATCCTTAATTACTACAATTAGCCTGAATAATTTGTAAGCTAGATTTATGCCTATTTTTTTTTACATCTTCGTGGCACACCACAATGATTTCTGTCTTCTCATGTGCTAATACTTTTTTAGTGTAACAATTTATGATTTGCAAAAATAACTGTTGCATCTGTGTAGATTACATGAGCAAAGTGTATGCGCATTGTGCACGCTATACATTATGGTGCAAAATAGGAATGACACATGCGTCAGTATACAAAGTCAATTGCGCTGGGTGCAAGATAGGGCCCTTAATAGTGAGATGAAGTTTAAAATAAGAAATTAACATTACAAAATAAACCCAAATGCAAGATCTAAAGACACAATTATGAGAAATAAAAAGTTACAAACTTTCATAAATAAAGGAGCAATTATTAAAAGTAAAGTTACAGTTACAAGAAATTGTGCTGCAGTTCTAAAATTAAAGCTGCACAATGGCGAGGAATACAACAAAAATGGTCTTTAATTTAAAATCCAACTTGGATTAAAATCCAAATAAGCAAAGTAACACAAACAAAAAACTGTGAGAAATCCCTTAAAAAACAAAAATATATTGCAGTATATTGGAAAATATCATGTAATACATTAGGCAATATATTCAAATATATGGGATTTAATATTTATATTCTCCAATATATTGCAATATATATGAAAGCGGCAATCATTTGTATATTGTGCAATATATTACAGGAATATATAATATATTGTATAATACCATCAATATATTATTCCATGTATTTACAATATATTATAATATTTTACAAGTAATATATTAGTAAATATATTTTCCTTTTGTAGGGGATGAAGGCTTAAATACACATGGGAGTAAAGAAAAAAAAATCTAACACAGGAGCTTAACATAATCAGTAAACAAGGAAACTAAAAGGGAAACAGGAAAAAGGAAAACATAAAGAAAGCTAAAACAGTCACATTGCAAGATATAGACCTGGTTGCATTAGCACGCAAATGAAATGGATTAAACCTTTAATAAAAAGGACATTTAATAAGCTTTTATAAATGTGCCTTAGAAGAAAACAAAAACATTATTGGGGTGCTTGAGACAAAACGATGGCATTGACATATTTTAAGAAGTTGTTTTCAGTTAAAAGATCTCAAATGTGCATTTTAGTCTGGGACTAGGCTTAAGTCTTATCTTTGAAACTTGGAGATAAAGAAAAAAACGAACAAACATCAATTGTAGAATCAGAATCAACCGCTAACACAAGGAGAATGATTATTAATAACATCTACACACTAGGTGGTCAAAAATGCATAGAGAATACTTGGAGAGTGTGATTCATGGCGAATTGATTGTTCAAACCTGAGGCAAGGAATTCATAGTCAGCCACCTGCCTGGGAGTGTGATTACTTCAGAGATTGCTCATCTGAAATCAAAACTATAATTTTTTCCCCCTCAGGACTGTCTGCGTCGTCACTGTCCTGATGAGGAGATGGTGCCATGTAAACTGAGCTTCCTCAATTTGTTTCTCATAACCCATAATTATACAACACAAAATTCTGCTCATCAGCTTGTGCAGTAAAAGATATGTTATGTATGTGGCAAAAGATTGAACATTTCCCTTTAAAAGGTTAGTTCACTTCATTAAAGACGCCATGAAATGGAAGTTGCGATAGTCTTTTCTTCACTACTGTTACGTGAAACGGTTTGTAAGGTGGAACATGATTTTGAATAATTGATTGGCTCAATCTCATGTGAGTGACATGTTGTTCTGCCCTTGCAGCACATCATCAGAGAAGATAAGAGAGATGTCGCTGCAAGTGGCAAGTTAATTTGAAACAAGATTATGAGGGGACATTAATTAAATAAATAATTATTTTCACAGATAAATTATATATATATATATATATATATATATATATATATATATATATATATATATATATATATATATATATATATATATATATATATATATATATATATATATATATACTGCAATATTCCGTAAAAAAGAAAGAAGAATTGTCCATTTTTATTTCATGGTGACATTAAAGGTGTCATATTTGTTGTTTCTTTTGACCAAAATGAACTTTTCTCTCTCCTCAGAAATGGACTCGGTGAGGATTATCCTTTACTCACTTGTCTTTCTCCTGAGTGTGTTTGGGAACCTGCTGATCATTGTGGTTCTGATAGTAAACAAGAGAATGAGGACTGTCACCAACTCCTTCCTGCTCTCGCTGGCCATTAGTGATCTCATGATGGCCATCTTCTGCATGCCCTTTAATCTCATCCCCAGCCTTCTGGAGGACTTCATTTTTGGAGCTGCAATGTGCAAGACAGTCGCCTATTTCATGGGTGAGGAGCATTTAATTAAGCTTTCTCAAGTGGAAGATTCATGTTCGATTCTTCTTTTTCTGCCAAAGCATTGTTCAATAATGTATTAAACACTAAAGTAAACTTTAATTTTAGAGCCAATCTAAAAAGCCTATAATGGTTACATTTTTAGATAATAAGGGTTGGAACTAAACTCTGCTGGGCAGTGGCACTTGAGGGCCAACATTTGTCTCCTCCTGCTCTGTTTGTAGGCTGAACATCAGGTTTGTAATTTGTAACAAAATCTGGTTTGCTATGCCAAGCATGCATTTTAATTACATTTGGCATTTTATCATTAATTATGTGAATTTTATGGCATAATTACAGGCATAATTACAGGCATAAATCTGTATTGTTTTTACTTGTCAGAGTAACTTTTTGTACAAGGACTAGGCGTTTATAAAAGTGTTGTAGTGGTTTGTGTTGCCAGTAAAGAGAAAAATAACAATCAAAATTAAATTTTTTAGAAGTGACTAAACGATTGAACATGGTAGTTTATTAGGATGTCATCATCTATTTTGAGAGCATGCGCGCACACACAAACAAACACACACACACACACACACACACACACACACACACACACACACACACACACACACACACACACACACACACACACACACACACACATACACGTCTATATTACCAAGAGGGGACTATCACTCTACACTATCCAAGAGGGGACCTGTGTTTCTAGTCATTTTGAAGAAACAAAAATCACATACAAAATTTTCTTTTAAGGTCCTTATTCATAATATAACTTCAAATAAGCATTTGTTTATTTTTTTACAAATATGCCAAGAGGGGACCTGAA